>NW_027142439.1:2221290-2300454 GCF_026170545.1 Melanerpes formicivorus
TCTATATAGACCTTGGGAGCCTCTATATAAACCATGGGAGCCTCTATATAGACCTTGGGAGCCTCTACAGAGGCCTATAGAGCCATATTGAGCCAATGGGACCATCTATGGAGCCCATGGGAGCCTCTACAGAGGCCTATGGAGCCCATACTGAGCCAATGGGAGCATCTATAGAGCCCATGGGAGCCTCTATAAGAGGCCTATGGAGCCCATACTGAGCCAATGGGAGCATCTATAGAGCCCATGGGAGCCTATATAGAGGCCTATGGAGCCCATACTGAGCCAATGGGAGCATCTATAGAGCCCTAGGAAGCCTCTATAGAGGCCTAGGGTGCTCATATTGAGCCAATGGGAGCATCTATGGAGCCCATGGGAGCATCTATAGAGGCCTAGGGAGCCCATATTGAGCCAATGGGAGCATCTTATAGAGCCTTAGGAGCCTATATAGAGGCCTATGGAGCCCATACTGAGCCAATGGGAGCATCTATAGAGCCTTAGGAGGCCTATATAGAGGCCTATGGAGCCCATACTGAGCCAATTGGAGCACTATGGAGCCCATGGGAGCCTCTACAGAGGCCTAGGGAGCCCATACTGAGCCAATGGGAGCATCTATAGAGCCCTAGGAGCCTATATAGAGGCCTATGGAGCCCATACTGAGCCAATGGCAGCATCTATGGAGCGCATGGGAGCCTCTATAGAGGCCCTAGGGAGCCCATTACTGAACCAACTGGAGCACTATGGAGCCCCATGGGAGCCTCTACAGAGGCCTAGGGAGCCCATACTGAGCCAATGGGAGCATCTATAGAGCCCTAGGAGCCTATATAGAGGCCTATGGAGCCCATACTCAGCCAATGGGGAGCACTATTGTAGCCCATGGGAGCCTCTATAGAGGCCTATGGAGCCCATACTGAGCCAATTGGAGCACTATGGAGCCCATGGGAGCCTATATAGAGGCCTATGGAGCCCACACTGAGCCAATGGGAGCATCTATGGAGCCCTAGGAGCCTATATAGAGGCCTATGGAGCCCATACTCAGCCAATGGGAGCACTATGTAGCCCATGGGAGCCTCTATAGAGGGCCTATGGAGCCCATACTGAGCCAATGGGAGCATCTATGGAGCCCATGAGAGCCTCTATAGAGGCCTATGGAGCCCATATTGAGCCAATGGGAGCATCTATGGAGCCAAGAGGAGGCTCAGGGGAGACCTTCTTGCTATCTACAACTACCTGAAGGGACGATGTAGCCAGGTGGGGGTTGGTCTCTTCTCCCAGGCAACCAGCACCAGAACAAGAGGACACAGTCTCAAGCTGTGCCAGGGGAGGTTTAGGCTGGAAGTGAGGATTAAGTTCTTTCCAGAAAGAGAGATTGGCCATTGGAATGTGGCTGCCCAGGGAGGTGGTGGAGTCACCATCCCTGGAGGTGTTCAAGAGGGGATTGGATGTGGCACTTGAAGCCATGGTATATATTTATTGGGTGCTAGGTTGGACTTGCTGATCTCTGAGGTCTTTCCCAACCGTGTTGATTCTATGATTCGAAATCAGGACTGCCTGTAGAAGGTGAAACAGTGCTCTTTGTGTTTCAGCAGCACAGAGCTGTCGAGGAACTAATAGAGAATTTGCCTTTTTTCTCTGTCTGTATTGTTACATGAAGCACGTGAGTGCTGGGTTTGGATAACAGCCAAGACTTTACATATAAGAATAGAATAGAATAGAATAGAATAGAATAGAATAGAATAGAGGAGAAGGGGAAGAGAGGAGAGGTTCGGAGAGGTTCAGAGAGTAGAGGAGAGGAGAGGTTCAGAGAGGAGAGGAGAGGTTCGGAGAAGAGAAGAGAAGAGGAAGAGAAGAGGGAAGAGAAGAGGAAGAGGAAGAGAAGAGGAAGAGGAAGAGAAGAGGAAGAGAAGAGGAGAGGTTCGGAGAGGAGAGGAGAGGTTCGGGAGGGAAGAGGAGAGGTTCGGAGGGAAGAGGAGAGGTTCGGAGAGGAGAGGTTCGGAGAGGAGAGGAGAGGTTCGGAGAGGAGAGGAGAGGAGAGGAGAGGAGAGGAGAGGAGAGGAGAGGAGAGGAGAGGAGAGGAGAGGAGAGGAGAGGAGAGGAGAGGAGAGGAGAGGAGAGGAGAGGTTCGGAGAGGAGAGGAGAGGTTCGGAGAGGAGAGGTTCGGAGAGGAGAGGTTCGGAGAGGAGAGGTTCGGAGAGGTTCGGAGAGGAGAGGTTCGGAGAGGAGAGGAGAGGAGAGGAGAGGAGAGGAGAGGAGAGGAGAGGAGAGGAGAGGAGAGGAGAGGAGAGGAGAGGTTCGGAGAGGAGAGGTTCGGAGAGGAGAGGTTCGGAGAGGAGAGGAGAGGTTCGGAGAGGTTCGGAGAGGAGAGGAGAGGTTCGGAGAGGAGGAGGTTTGGAGAGGAGAGGAGAGGTTTGGAGAGGAGAGGAGAGGAGAGGAGAGGAGAGGAGAGGAGAGGAGAGGAGAGGAGAGGAGAGGAGAGGAGAGGAGAGGAGAGGAGAGGAGAGGAGAGGAGAGGAGAGGAGAGGAGAGGAGAGGAGAGGAGAGGAGAGGAGAGGAGAGGAGAGGAGAGGAGAGGAGAGGAGAGGAGAGGAGAGGAGAGGAGAGGAGAGAGAGAGAGGAGAGGAGAGGAGAGGAGAGGATACGAGACCAGGGTGGAAGAGACCTTCAAGACCATCGTGTCCAACCCATCAACCAATCCAACCCACCTAAACAACTGAACCCATGGGCACCAAGCACCCCATCAAGTCCCCTCCTGAACACCTCCAGTGATGGTGACTCCACCCTGGGCAGCACATTCCAATGGGCAATCTCTCTTTCTGGGAAGAATTTCTTCCTAACCTCCAGCCTCAACCTCCCCTGGCACAGCTTGAGACTGTGTCCTCTTGTTCTGGTGCTGGGTGCCTGGGAGAAGAGACCAACCCCCACCTGGCTACAACCTCAGCAATGGCTGACAGCAGAAATCCAAAGGAGTGGATAATAAACTCAGAGTAATAGAAAGAAGTAAAACCTGTCCCCATTTCTGTGACATGCCTCTTAAGTGCCTGGCTGGGCTTCACTCCATTGGCCTTGATGCAGAGGAGCTTGGCAGCAGAGGCCAGTTTCTGCCCTGCTCTTTGAGGGCTGACCATCGGCTGTGGGCAGCAGCAGCAGCCCTCCATACCCTGCAGGCTCTCCCCATGTGCCTGCAACACCCACTGCATCCAAAATCAGCTCCTCAGCTTAGCTGTCAGATGTTCAGCACAAACCCATTGATGAATGGTGAGGAAACACAGCAAGAAGACAAGCAGAATAATCTCCTGATCTCTGATGCTCAGCACAGTGCATCTGTGGCATGATTTCCATATGCAGGCTGCTCCCAGTGGAGAATAATTTGTGTGGGGTTTTTTTTCATCTCTAAGAGCACACACCCCCAAGCCTCCTTCTTTTCTCTGCTTTCAGAATAGAATCATAGAATCAATAAGGTTGGAAAAGACCTCAGAGATCATCAAGTCCAACCTGTCACCACAGACCTCAGGACTAAACCATGGCACCAAGTGCCACGTCCAGTCCCTTCTTGAACACCCCCAGGGATGGTGACTCCACCACCTCCCTGGGCAGCACATCCCAATGGCCAGTCACTCTTGCTGGGGAAGAATTTCTCCCTAACATCCAGCCTAAATCTCCCCTGGCACAGCTTGAGACTGTGTCCTCTTCTTTCTGGTGCTGGTTGCCTGGGAGAAGAGACCAACCCCCCACCTGGCTACAACCTCCCTTCAGGGAGCTGTAGACAGCAAGAAGGTCTCCCCTGAGCCTCCTCCTCTCCAGGATAAGCAACCCCAGCTCCCTCAGCCTCTCCTCACAGGGCTGTGCTCCAAACCCCTCCCCAGCTTTGTTGCCCTTCTCTGGACACCTTCCAGCCACTCAACATCTTGCCTGAACTGAGGGACCCAGAACTGGACAGAGGACTCAAGGTGTGGCCTGACCAGTGCTGAGCACAGGGGGAGGAAGACTTCCCTGCTGCTGCTGGCCACACTCTTCCTGATACAGGCCAGGATGCCATTGGCCTTCTTGGCCACCTGGGCACACTGCTGGCTCCTGTTCAGGCTGCTATCAACCAGTACCCCCAGGTCCCTTTGTGCCTGGCTGCTCTCCAGCCACTCTGACCCCATTCTTTGCTTGCCTGTACACATGTAAAAGTGGGTTGAGGTGTGCAGAGATGGCAGGATGCCCCAGGTGGGATGTCTTCTGTCATTTAAGGCCCAGTGAGTCACAGGTAGAGGATCACAGGGCTAGACCACATTCCAGAACAACTCATACCTGAAGGAGCTAGAGGAGGGCCTGTGACTGCTCTAGAGACTGCAGAGGGTGGATTGTGATTCCTTGGCCTGGCTGAAGCACAGCAGCCTGACCTCACAGCACCTCTGTAATCCTTCCCTTACTCAGGGATATTGAATGCCACCTTGGCTGGCCATTTGGGCACAGTCATTACAGAGTAAGGAATCTGATGGCAGCTAAACCATCTGACACATAGCAGAGGTCTTGATCTTTCAATTACTTGAGCTTTCAAATGTCAGAACCAGGTCAGAACTGAGACAGCAAAACCAGAGGAGGAAAAATCCTCAGGGCATCAGCTAAAGCAATTAGCATAGCAGGGAGCTGGTGAGGCAGAGTGGGCAGGGATCATCCCTCACCTCAGCACGGCCCCCACAGCTTGCCAAGGGTTATTTCAGGCCAGAGAAACTGCCAGAGATGACTGCCTGAGCCCCCCTGGAGCCTTCTTGCTCCTTCTTCCTTCCTGGAAATGTCCCACCCCGAATCTGAGCATGATTAATGAGTGAACACAGGGGATCCAGGGACACAGGAGATCTCTGCCAAATCCTTTCCTACCACAAAACCTACAAACATATGCAGAGGAAAGCAGCATTTTAGTGTGAAATTTCCCAGCCTCCAGCAGCTCTTGGCCAAAGGGCTTCTTCCTGAGCCAGAAGTGCTTCACAGCCCTCCCTGCACTTTTTCCATGACCCCTCCTAATTGCTTTTACAATAACCTTAACTTCTGGCACCCACAGCAGCCTTCAGCAGTAATAACTACCACAGGGTAGCCATACACAGGGTGTTACAAGGAGCCTTCTTTGGTATCACTCTAGGAAAGATGCTGAGTTGCTGGAACGAGTCCAGAGAAGGGCAACAAAGCTGGGGAGGGGTTTGGAGCACAGCCCTGTGAGGAGAGGCTGAGGGAGCTGGGGTTGCTTAGCCTGGAGAAGAGGAGGCTCAGGGGTGACCTTCTTGCTGTCTGCAACTACCTGAAGGGTGGTTATAGCCAGGTGGGGGTTGGTCTCTTCTGCCAGGCAACCAGCACCAGAACAAGAGGACACAGTCTCAACATGCACCAGGGGAGGTTTAGGCTGGAGTTGAGGAGAAAGTTCATCACAGAGTGATTTGCCATGGGAATGTGCTGCCCAGGGAGGTGGTGGAGTCACCATCCCTGGAGGTGTTTAGGAAGAGACTGGATGAGGCACTTGGTGCCATGGTTTAGTTGATCAGATGGTGTTGGGTGATAGGTTGGACTCCATGGTCTCAAAGGTCTTTTCCAACCTGGTTAATTCTATTCTATTCTATTCTATTCTATTCTATTCTATTCTATTCTATTCTAATTCTGTTCTGCTCTGTTCTATTCTACTCCTATTCTAATCCTATTCTACTCCTATTCTAATTCTATTCTATTCCATCCATTCTATTCTATTCTATTTCCATTCCATTCCATTCCATTCCATTCCATTCCATTCCATTCCATTCCATTCCATTCCATTCTTTCCTGAACCTCTCAACTCATCATCTTCTTGCTGTCCCCATAGCTCTTCTACACTGACAGGCAGTGAATAATCAATGCTCCTTTTCATTTTCCCAGTGTTGCTATTAATTTCCAAGGCCACCATCATAGCCACCAGCCCAGATCAAAACAGCTGGTGTGCCCTGTTCCAGCTTATTCTCTTGCTCCTTGCCTCTCTTCTTGGTACTGTTACTACTTTTATCATACCCTTTTGCCACTGAGAGGCCAGAACTGCATTTGGCATTTAACACTTGAGCACACAGCAGTTCTGCATAAAATGTGTGTGCGTGTACACACACATATATGAATTCACTCTCTCTGGGTGCATACAGGCCTATAAATGACAGGGATGTGGCTGTCCATGGCTCCATGTCCCAGTGGAGGCCAGGGACAAGCAGGGTCCCTCAGGGATCAGTCCTGGGACCAGGCTTGGTCAACATCTTTGTGGGTGCCATGGACAGTGGCACTGAGTGCACCCTCAGCAAGTTTGCTGATGACACCAAGCTGTGTGGTGCAGCAGACAGGCTGGAGGGAAGGGAGGCCATCCAGAGGGACCTTGACAGGCTGGAGAGGTGGGCACAAGCCAACCTCAGGAGGTTCAATAAGAGCAAGTGCAGGGTCCTGCATCTGGGTCGAGGCAATCCCAGGCACAAATACAGGCTGGGCAGGGAGTGGCTGGAGGATAGCCCTGAGGAGAGAGACTTGGGGGTGCTGGTGGACAAAAAGCTCAACAGGAGCTCTCAGTGTGCACTTGCAGCCTGCAAAGCCAATCAGATCCTGGGCTGCATCAGGAGAAGTGTGGCCAGCAGGGCAAGGGAGGTGATCCTCCCCTTCTACTCACAGGCTCACAGGACGTTAGGAGTTGGAAGGGACCTCCAAAGATCATCAAGTCCAACCCCCCTACCAAAGCAGGACCACAGAATCCAGCACAGGTACTCAGCCCTGGTGAGACCCCACCTGGAGTCCTGCCTCCAGTTCTGGAGCCCCTATTCCAAGAGGGATGTGGAGGTGCTGGAAGGTGTCCAGAGAAGGGCCAGGAGGATGAGCAGAGGGCTGGAGCACCTCTCCTGTTAGGACAGACTGAAGGAGTTGGGGCTGTTCAGTCTGGAGAAGAGAAGGCTCCCAGGTGACCTCATTGTGGCCTTCCAGGATCTGAATGGGGCTACAGGAAGGCTGGGGAGGGACTGCTCAGGCTATCAGGTAGTGATAGGACTAGGGGGAATGGAATGAAGCTGGAGGTGGGGAGATTGAGGCTGGAGGTGAGGAGGAAGTTCTTCCCCATGAGAGTGGTGAAGCCCTGGAATGGGTTGTCCAGGGAGGTGGTTGGGGCCCTGTCCCTGGAGGTGTTTAAGCCCAGGCTGGATGAGGCTCTGGGCAGCCTGATGTAGTGTGGGGTGTCCCTGCCCATGGCAGGGGGGTTGGAAATGGATGATCCTTGTGGTCCCTTCCAACCCTGGCTGATACTATGATACTGTCTATTTCTTCCTTAAAATATCATTAAGAGTTTATGCTTCTGATCAGCACTGAGAACTGCTCTCATGTTTTTCACAGAAGGATCTATCCTCACTGCAGGCAACTCTGCCCTGAACTGCATTCATTAGGTAAGACATAGAGGTCTTATATGTAAAGCTTCTTGGTAAAACACATGCTTTGGGATGACCTGCCTGGTTCACACATTTCTCCTCTCCACCTACAGCAGTGCAGCCCTGCAGACAGCCTTCCATGTGCCCAGCAGCCCAGAGAAGCAGAGAAGCATAGAATCACAGAATCAATAAGGTTGGAAAAGACCTCAAGGATCATCAAGTCCAACCTAGCACCCAACACCTCAGGACTACTAAACCATGGCACCAAGTGCCACGTCCAATCCCCTCTTGAACACCTCCAGGGACGGTGACTCCACCACCTCCCTGGGCAGCACATTCCAATGGCTAACGACTCTCTCTGGGAAGAACTTTCTCCTCACCTCCAGCCTAAACCTCCCCTGGCACAGCTTGAGACTGTGTTCTCTAAGCAGCTAAGCTGTGAGGAACATTCTGCTTCATCCTGGGTGAGAGTATTGATAAATAACACTGAATTTGGGGGGATAAATCTGGCCACTGTGCAGCCCAGTGTCCATGTAGAATGAGGCACCCCCAGTTCCACAAGCAGTTGAGCCACAGGGACCCCTAAATGGAGTTTTACACAAGTTATGGTGCACCCCTCTCAAAGGGGAACAGGAGAGCCCAGCCCCCCAGCTCCTTGTTCAGTAAATGTTTGTTCTGCAGAGAAGGGAAATCACCATCACAAGGAGAGGTGAAAAACAAGGTAGATAAACATCTCCCCAGAGTGAAACATGTCTAACTAATCCCCCTGCTGCAAGAAGATTGGCTGATGGGCTTCTCAAGGTCCTTCCCTACCCCAGTCTTAAAGTCCCTAAGATTATCAGCCACCCCACAGATAAGAGCTTATTTTTCTCACAGCACATTTCTGGGGCACAACCTGCCAAGAGCTGCTTCTCCCATCCTTGCATTAAAGCTGCCTGGTACCTAATGGCTCCTGCAGCACTGCTGGACCTTGATAAAAGAGTATCAACCAGAGCAGAACGTGTCCAGAGAAAGGCACCAAAGTTGGGGAGGGGTTTGGAGCACAGCCCTGTGAGGAGAGGCTGAGGGAGCTGGGGTTGCTTAGCCTGGAGAAGAGGAGGCTCAGGGGAGACCTCATTGCTGTCTACAACTGCCTGAAGGGAGGTTGTAGCCAGGTGGGGGTTGGTCTCTTCTCCCAGGCAACCAGCAGCAGAACAAGAGGACACAGTCTCAAGCTGTGCCAGGGGAGGTTTAGACTCGAGGTGAGGAAGAAATTCTTCCCAGCAAGAGAGATTGGCCATTGGAATGTGCTGCCCAGGGAGGTGGTGGAGTCCCCATCACTGGAGGTGTTTAAGAAGAGACAGGATGGGGTTCTTGGTGCCATGGTTTAGTTGATGAGATGGTGTTGGGTGATAGGTTGGACTCCATGATCTCGAAGGTCTCTTCCAACCTGGTTCGGTTCGGTTCTATTCTATTCTATTCTATTCCATTCCATTCCAAAATCACCAGAAGCAGGGTGATACCTCCTAACCCTCTAATATATCCTTTGGGCCTGTTCAGTCTGGAGAAGAGAAGGCTCCCAGGTGACCTCATTGTGGCCTTCCAGGATCTGAAGGGGGCCTCCAAGAAGGCTGGGGAGGGACTGCTCAGGATCTCAGGTAGTGATAGGACTAGAGGGAATGGAATGAAGCTGGAGGTGGGGAGGAAGTTCTTCCCCATGAGATTGGTGAAGCCCTGGAATGGGTTGTCCAGGGAGGTGGTTGAGGACCCATCCCTGGAGGTGTTGCTCTGGCCAGGCTGATGTAGTGTGGGGTGTCCCTGCCCATGGCAGGGGGGTTGGAACTAGATCCTTGTGGTCCCTTCCAACCCTGACTGATACTATGACACCTCCATGGGTAGCACATTCCAATGGCTAACGATTCTCTCTGTGAAGAACTTTCTCCTCACCTCCAGCCTAAACTTCCCCTGGTGCAGCTTGAGACTGTGTCCTCTTGTTCTGGTTGGTCTCTTCTCCCAGGCAAAACCAGCAGCAGAACAAGAGGACACAGTCTCAAGCTGTGCCAGGGGAGGTTTAGGCTGGAGGTGAGGAGAAAGTTCATCACAGAAACAGTTGTTTGCCATTGGAATGTGCTGCCCAGGGAGGTGGTGGAGTCACCATCCCTGGAGGTGGTCAAGAGAGGATTGGACGTGGCACTTGAAGCCATGGTTTAGTTAGTCCTGAGGTGTTGGGTGCTAGGTTGGACTTGATGGTCTCTGAGGCCTTTTCCAACCCTGTTGATTCTGTGGTAAGCCTGCTGGAGTGACTTTAGTGCACCAAGATTAGTCCCTCTAATGGTTAAAAGCTCCCTAGAGCCAAGCTGATCACATGGCAATGCTAATTATCTGGGGAGAATGGTATTTGTGTGCAGCATCCAGCTGGCCAGGAGCCCAGAGAGATTGCATCAGTCACAGGCCCGGGATCGATTTCTCTTCCTGTGCTGGTCCCCGGGGGCATTCCGGGTGATGCGGGAACGACACCAGTGGAAAAAGCGCTGTTGTCCTACCCAGGGGAGCAGAGCCCTGCTTGCCCTGCGGCGGCTCCTGCAGCGCCACCCAGCGGCCGGGCGCCGCATAGCACCTGTGCACGGAGGAGGAGAAAGTCATAGTATCATAGTAGCAGTCAGGGTTGGAAGGGACCACAAGGATCAGCTAGTTCCAACCCCCCTGCCATGGGCAGGGACACCCCACACTACATCAGGCTGCCCACAGCCTCATCCAGCCTGGGCTTAAACACCTCCAGGGACAGGGCCTCAACCACCTCCCTGGACAACCCATTCCAGGGCTTCACCACTCTCATGGGGAAGAGCTTCCTCCCCACCTCCAGCTTCATTCCATTCCCCCTAGTCCTAGCACTACCTGAGAGCCTGAGCAGTCCCTCCCCAGCCTTCTTGGAGGCCCCCTTCAGATACTGGAAGCCCACAATGAGGTCACCTGGGAGCCTTCTCTTCTGCAGACTGAACAGCCCCAACTCCTTCAGTCTGTCCTCACAGGAGAGGTGCTCCAGCCCTCTGATCATCCTCATGGCCCTTCTCTGGACACCTTCCAGCACCTCCACATCCCTCTTGGAATAGGGGCTCCAGAACTGGAGGCAGGACTCCAGGTGGGGTCTCAGCAGAGCTGAGCAGAGGGGGAGAATCACCTCCCTTGCCCTGCTGGCCACACTTCTCCTGATGCAGCCCAGGATCTGATTGGCTTTGTGGGCTGCAAGTGCACACTGAGAGCTCCTGTTGAGCTTCTCCTCCCCCAGCACCCCCAAGTCTCTCTCCTCAGGGCTGCTTTCCAGCCAGTCCCTGCCCAGCCTGGATTTGTGCCTGGGATTGCCTCGACCCAGCTGCAGGACCCTGCCCTTGGTCTTGTTGAACCTCCTGAGGTTGGCTTGTGCCCACCTCTCCAGCCTGTCCAGGTCCCTCTGGATGGCCTCCCTTCCCTCCAGCCTGTCTGCTGCACCACACAGCTTGGTGTCATCAGCAAACTTGCTGAGGGTGCACTCAGTGCCACTGTCCATGGCACCCACAAAGATGTTGACCAAGCCTGGTCCCAGGACTGATCCCTGAGGGACTCTGCTTGTCCCTGGCCTCCACTGGGACATGGAGCCATTGACAGCCACTCTTTGGGTGCAGCCATCAAGCCAGTTCCTTATCCATCTAGTGGTCACCCATCACACCCATGTGTCACCAGCCTGGAGTCCTCGCCGCTGGGGGGCAAGCGCTGAGATCTCGCAGGGATCCTCCTTTGAGCGTTCTGTGCGGGGATCCCCAAGTCAAACGGCGATACAGTGCAGCTCAGTGTCTTTGGGGAGAAAAACTAGGCAGAAAGGTCAGGAAAAAGAACTAAATCATAGAATCAATAAGGTTGGAAAAGACCTCAGAGATCATCAAGTCCAACCCAGCACCCAACACCTCAGGACTAAGTAAATCACGGCTTCAAGTGCCACATCCAAGCCCCTCTTGAACACCTCCAGGGATGGTGACTCCACCACCTCCCTGGGCAGCACATTCCAATGGGCAATCTCTCTTTCTGGAAAGAATTTCTTCCTAACATCCAGCCTAAACCTCCCCTGGCACAGCTTGAGACTATGTCCTCTTGTTTTGGTGCTGGATGCCAGGGAGAAGAAACCAACCCCCACCTGGCTACAACCTCCCTTCAGGGAGTTGTAGACAGCAAGAAGGTCTCCCCTGAGCCTCCTCTTCTCCAGGCTAAGCAACCCCAGCTCCCTCAGCCTCTCCTCACAGGGCTGTGCTCAAGGCCTCTCCCCAGCCTTGTTGCCCTTCTCTGGACACCTTCAAGTGTCTCAATGTCCTTCCTAAACTGAGGGGGGCCAGAACTGGACACAGGACTCAAGGTGTGGCCTAACCAGTGCTGAGTCCAGGGGCACAACGACCTCCCTGCTCCTGCTGGCCACACTGTTCCTGCTGCAGGCCAGGATGCCATTGGCCTTCTTGGCCACCTGGGCACACTGCTGGTTCATCTTCAGCCTACTAGCAACCAGTACCCCCAGGTCCCTTTCTGCCTGGCTGCTCTCCACCCACTCTATCCCCAGCCTGTAGCACTGCATGGGGTTGCTGTGGCCAGCCCTATAGTTTCCAGTTTTCCAGTTCCTAGGACACTCTCCCCTGCATCCAGTGTCCAATACCACCACTGCTATGTGACTTTCACAGCCTTGCACCAAGGTTGGAAGAATGTGTGGATGCCACCTCCTCCCTCCATCCTCAGGCCTCTCCCTCCAGCCCCACCTCCTATTTATTTCCTGATTGCACTGATTGCACCTCACAGCTGCAGGCAGAATCCCCTCCCTTTCTGCACAGCTCAGGGGGAGCTGCCAGAATGGGCTGCAAATGGCCTGTTTATTCAGAAAGGTGAAGGCTCAGCAGTCATCTGGCATTTTAGTCCAAGACACAAACAATTAGCTTGGCACAGCCCTACCCAGATGGTAATAGCTGATGGCAGTCAGTAACACCGCAGTCATTCACAACTAGTCAGCTGCACCTTCTTTGAGGAGTGCTTCTTGTGACGCCCTGCAGAAACCTGCTTAGAAAACCCTCCTCAAATGGCATTGAACCCCTCATCCGTGAAAACACAGCCCCAAAGATCAGGAAAACCACTCACACAATTGGAGATGTCAGCTGGCCCCTAAAAAGACTCTGCTGTAGAGGGACCACCGTTATAACCTGGCACTCTGGAATGTATTAAGCCTGGGTGGATGGGAGAGGTGCTTCAGAGGTGCATTAAGCAGTAAGGTGAGGAACACTAAGGCTGGTTTCTGAGGAGGGAAAAAGAGTCATTTCCAAATCTAGTTCATCACAAAGTACCCTCACATCACATCATCATCTTTTTGATAGTACCACAGTATCAGTCAGGGTTGCAAGGGGTCACAAGGATCATCTATTTCCAACCCTTCCTGCCATGGGCCGGGACACCCCACACTAGATCAGGCTGCCCAGAGCCTCATCCATTTTTATATGGCATTGCAGGAAATATTCAGCACTGGCACTTTGGTACCCTGGACTCTGCACTGGTTAGGCCACACCTCGAGTCCTGTGTCCAGTTCTGGGCCCCTCAGTTCAGGAAGAAGATTGAGACACTTGAATGTGTACAGAGAAGGGCAACAAAGCTGGGGAGGGGTTTGGAGCACAGCCCTGTGAGGAGAGGCTGAGGGAGCTGGGGTTGCTTAGCCTGGAGGCGGCGGGGGAGGCCTTCTTGCTCTCTCTAACTCCCTGAAGGGAGGTTGTAGCCAGGTGGGGGTTGGTCTCTTCTCCCAGGCAGCCAGCACCAGAACAAGAGAATAGAATAGAATAGAATAAACCAGGTTGGAAGAGACCTTCCAGATCATCGTGTCCAGCCTATCATCCAACACCACCTAATCAACTAACCCATGGCACCAAGCACCCCATCCAGTCTCCTCCTGAACACCTCCAGTGATGGTGACTCCAACACCTCCCCGGGCAGCACATTCCAATGGGCAATCACTCTCTGTGTGTAAAACTTCCTCCTGACCTCCAGCCTAAACCTCCCCTGGTGCAGCCTGAGATTGTGTCCTCTTGTTCTGGTGCTGGCTCCCTGGGAGAAGAGACCAACCTCTGCCTGTCTACAACCTCCCTTCATGTAGTTGTAGACAGCAAGAAGGTCTCCCCTGAGCCTCCGCTTCTCCAGGCTAAGCAACCCCAGCTCCCTCAGCCTCTCCTCACAGGGCTGTGTTCCAAACCCCTCACCAACTTTGTTGCCCTTCTCTGGACACCTTCCAGCAAGTCAACCTCCTTCCTAAACTGAGGGGCCCACAACTGGACACAGGACTCAAGGTGTGGCCTAACCAGTGCAGTGTACAGGGGCAGAATGACCTCCCTGCTCCTGCTGGCCACACTGTTCCTGATGCAGGCCAGGATGCCATTGGCCCTCCTGGCTGCCTGGGCACACTGCAGGCTCATGTTCAGTCTACCATCAGCCAGCACCCCCAGGTCCCTCTCTGCCTGGCTGCTCTCCAGCCACTCTGACCCCAGCCTGTAGCACTGCCTGGGGTTGTTGTGGCCAATGTGCAGAACCTGGCACTTGGATGTGAGGACACAGTCTCAAGCTGCACCAGGGGAGGTTTAGGCTGGAGGTGAGGAGAAAGTTCTTCACTGAGAGAGTTGTTAGCCATTGGAATGTGCTGCCCAGGGAGGTGGTGGAGTCACCATCCCTGGAGGTGTTCAAGAAGGGATTGGATGTGCACTTGGTTTATTTAGTGTGCCATGTGCCATGGTTTAGTTAGTCCTGAGGTGTTGTGTGTTAGGTTGGACTTGATGACCTCTGAGGTCTTTTCCAACTTATTGATCCTGTGATTCTATGAAGTGCTTCTTGCAAGACCTACACCAGTTAAAATATCACTACCTTAGTCCTGGGCATTACTCAGTGTGGTCTGGGTTTCAATCAGTTTTTTAAAGCAGCTCAAGTGAAAAGGATGTAAAACCTTGTCATGTCAACACTCCTGGCCTCATTTACATCTTTTTCATCTTGATATTGACCTGGCTTAGCTTCAGATCAAATTGATGTTCACACAGGAGCCCTGACCAGTTCAACTGATGCATTTTAAACTATCTCCCATTTCACAGCTGTAACTCTGGAGGCAGACCTACAGGCAAAGCAATCCGAAGGCCCATCTACCTCAGCAGCTGTGTGAAAGGGTTTGGAATAGGATAGGATAGGATAGGATAGGATAGGATAGGATAGGATAGGATAGGATAGGATAGGATAGGACAGAACAAACCAGGTTGGAAAAGACCTTTGAGATCATCAAGTCCAACCCAGCACCCAGCACCTCATGGCTAACTAAACCATGGCTTTCAAGTGCCATATCCAAACCCTTTTTGAACACCTCCAGTGATGGTGACTCCACCACCTCCCTGGGCAGCACATTCCAATGGCCAACCACTCTTTCTGTGAAGAATTTCTTCCTAACATCCAGCCTAAACCTCCCCTGGTGCAGCTTGATACTGTCTGGGAGAAGAGACCAACCCCCACCTGGCTACAACCTCCCTTCAGGGAGTTGGAGACAGCAAGAAGGTCTCCCCTGAGCCTCCTCTTCTCCAGGCTAAGCAACCCCAGCTCCCTCAGCCTCTCCTCACAGGGCTGTGCTCCAGACCCCTCCCCAGCTTTGTTGCCCTTCTCTGGACACCTTCCAGCAACTCAACATCTTTCCTAAACTGAGGGGCCCAGAACTGGACACAGGACTCAAGGTGTGGCCTAACCAGTGCTGAGTCCAGGGGCACAATGACCTCCCTGCTCCTGCTGGCCACACTATTCCTGATGCAGGCCAGGATGCCATTGGCCTTCTTGGCCACCTGGGCACACTGCAGTCTCATGTTCAGCCAGCTGTCAATCAGCACCCCCCTTTCTGTTTGGCTGCTGTCCAGCCACTCTGACCCCAGCCTGTAGCACTGCATGGGGTTGCTGTGGCCAATGTGCAGAACCTGGCACTTGGATGTGTTCAATCTCATGCCCCTGGACTCTGCACATCTGTCCAGCCTGTCCAGGTCCCTCTGCAGAGCCTCTCCACCCTCCAGCAGATCAACTCCTGCCCCCAGCTTGGTGTTGTCAGCAAATTTACTGCTGATGGACTCAATCCCCTTGTCCAGATCATCAATAAAGATATTGAAGAGGATGGAGTCCAGCACCGATTCCTCTACCCTGACACCAGTAAATCAAGTCATAGTATCAGTCAGGGTTGGAAGGGACCACAAGGATCATCTGCTTCCACCACCCCCTGCCATAGCTGAATTTGTCAGAGGTTTCAATCCTGCCACAGAAATCCTCACTTTTCCAGAACAATCTCTTCCCAGTAAACCCAAATGGAAGCACACCTACTAACTGGATGTTTTTAGCTGCAGATTACAGTACAGAGAAGGAGCCAAATGTTCTCTCCTCACTCAGCCCACTGCTGAGGATGTAAGCTGCTCTTCTTCTCCTGCAGTTGGTAGAAAAGAGAGGCTTTTGTCAGGTCTGCTGCCACTGAGACAAAAAAATACCAGATAAGGTTTTGGGCAGAAGCCCTTTCTTCAGGTTTGAAATAGCAGCAGTGGTCTTGAAGGTGAAAACCAGCAGATGATTTATAAATGTGATTAGATTATGTAGGCAGCAGGGATAGCTGAATATCTGCAGCAAAGGAAGGGATAGCAGGGGAGGAGGAGATAAAACGGGAGCTCCTTTGGCACACACAATGAAAGTAATGAGTAATTTACTGCCTGAGGAGTGTGAGGGACAGGTAATTGTATCCCGTGCCCTGATGGCTCTGTCAAGAGCGGGATCGTTAGCAGCGTTAAGCGTTTTAAGATCCCGTGAGGTCTTTTGAAAGCATTTTGTCAATGTCCCTTCAGAACCAGGGCTCAAGGGAAGTCAGCTTTGATTTCAATTGCGACGAGGCTGCTGAAGAAAAGTATGTGCTAAGGAGGAAAAGAAAGCCGGGTATCATACTATCAAAGTATCAGTCAGGGTTGGAAGGGAGCATGGGCAGGGACACCCCACACCTTCTGCCTTTCATCTCGACCCTGACTGCTGGGCTTTACCTCACTATGTGTGAAAAGAAGTAAGAAAAGCACACCTGCCCCAAACAGTCCTTTTGCAAGCACAGAAGGAGTTTCTCTGAACATAATTCAAGTTTTCTCTGCCCGGGGAGGTGGTGGAGTCACCATCGCTGGAGGTGTTTAGGAGGAGACTGGATGGAGCGCTTGGTGCCATGGTTTAGTTGATTAGATGGTGTTGGGTGATAGGTTGGACTTGATGATCTCAAAGGTCTTTTCCAACCTGGTCAATTCAATTCAATTCAATTCAATTCAATTCAATTCAATTCAATTCAATTCAATTCAATTCAATTCTTCTATTCTCTTCCATTCCACTCCACTCTATTCTATTCCATGCTATTCCATGCTATTCCATTCCATTCCATTCCATTCCATTCCATTCCATTCTATTCTATTCTATTCTATTCTATTCTATTCTATTCTATTCTATTCTATTCCTATTCCTATTCCTATTCTATTCTATTCTCCGAGGGATTTATAACAAGAGAGGCTATCAGCTTCGTAACAGTTTCTCCACTATAATAAAACTAAATAAATAAATAGCAAGGGCTAAAAAGTCCTTTCTGAGGAGCGGGCGCAGCGCTGGGGGCAGTGAATGCGTGTCCCAGCCCTGGCCAGGTGCGAGGAGCGGCTCGGCAGCCCCCGCGGCCGCAGCCATTGCAGAGGCGGAGGTGGCAGCGAGGCGTTCGCCGCGGCCGGGGGCGGCCAGGCCGGCCGATGCCCACCGGAGCAGCTGCTACCGGAGCGGGCGCAGCGAAACGCCGCGCCGGCAGCCCCCCGCCGCGGGGCGAGGCGCGGAGCAGCGCTGCCCGCAGCTGCCTGCCAACGGCCGGGAGCGCTTCCCCTTGCAAACGGATATTGTGCCACAGCGGAAGAGTAAGGCTCACGCCCATACCGGCGCGCAAAAAACATCAGGAGAGGGAACACCGCGAGCCGCTGGGCGATCTGCCGGCCACGCCGTAGCAAAGCCCGCCACAGCCGCAGCCCGCTCCTCGCCTCCGGCTCTCAGCTGAGGGCAGAGAGGGCTGGCTTTCGACTGCCGCTTCCCCTGCCTCACCGGCGGAGGGGGAAGCCGCGCTCAGCCGCCCTCCCGCCGACAGGGCGGTGCGGGGAAGCGGGTTGCGCCGCCGAACACCTCTCGCCTCTAGCAGGCGGCCGCCAGCGGCTCCCCAGCGCCAGCTCCCGCCCGGCGGCCGCGCGGGGGCGCCGCAGGGGGCGGGGCGGGGGCAGGGGGCGGGGGGAGGGGAGGGCGCGCGTGCGCGCTGACGCGCCGGGACGTGCCCGCTATATGAGCTCGGGCGGGCGCTGACTCGGCCTTTTCCGCCTCGCTCCCGTCCGCTCCTGGGTCGCTGCGCAGAGCCCCGCGCCGCCGCCGCCGCTCCCCCGCCGCCGCCATGATCATCTACCGGGACTGCATTAGCCGTAAGGGTGGCGGGGCGTCGCGGAGGGGGGGGGGGGGGGGGGGGGGGAGAGAAGGCTGGGAGGGCGGCCGGCGGGTGGGTAGGGTGGAGGAGAAGGGCTGGCTGCGGCCTGGGCCCCGGCGCTGGGCCTGGCGCTGCTGCGCATGTGCAGTGCTGCTGGCAGGGCAGGGCGGGGGGGGGGGCGGAGAGGGGAAGGGGCGAGGACCGCAGCGGCCCGGCCCGGCCCGGCCCGCGGGGCCTGCTCTGCAGCGCTGCGCCCGGGGGCAGGGGGGACGGGAAGGGCGCTGCGGGGCTGCGGAGCCGAGCCGGGAAGGGCGCTGCGGGGCTGCGGAGCCGGGCCGGGAAGGGCGCTGCGGGGCTGCGGAGCGGAGCCGGGAAGGGCGCTGCGGGGCTGCGGAGCGGAGCCGGGAAGGGCGCTGCGGGGCTGCGGAGCCGGGCCGGGAAGGGCGCTGCGGGGCTGCGGAGCCGGGCCGGGAAGGGCGCTGCGGGGCTGCGGGCCTGGCCGCGGGGAGGCGCAGGCTAACGCGGCGGCGCCCGCCTCTGTCTGTGTGTGTGCGTGTGTGTCTCTGTTCCCCCGCAGAGGACGAGATGTTCTCCGACATCTACAAGATCCGGGAGGTGGCGAACGGCCTGTGCCTGGAAGTGGAGGGGAAGGTGAGCGGCGCGCTTGCCCCGAGGGAGGGCGGGGGGAGGCCTCGCAGCTGTGACTCGGAGGCCTGGGGCCGGCCTGCCGGGTCGGTGGCGGAGCGGGCAGGGCTTGGGGAGAGGGCTGGGGGGCTGGCTTGCCTGCGAGGAAAGCGCCCTCCGCGGCCTATGGCTGTGGCAGGCCCGGCCGCTGCTAAGTAGGACACGAGAGGGCCCGGGGCAGCCAGGCTGGGAGTGCCGACGTTGTAAAGGAAGCTTTGGTCAGGCACCAGGAGAGGAGCTTGGCTTCAGATAGCTGTGCTTGGCCTGCAGGCGGGCTCCTTGCCCTCAAACCGTGGCTCTGAAGCCGTGCCCCGCTGCCAGGCCGTGGATGTGGCGAGAGCGTTAGCGTTAAGGTTTCTTTGCAGAGCCGTTAAGCTTTTTGATGTCTCTAAATCTAGATGGTCACCAGGACAGAGGGTCAAATTGATGACTCTCTAATTGGTGGCAATGCCTCTGCTGAAGGTCCTGAGGGAGATGGAACAGAAGCCACGGTCATAACTGGTGTTGATATAGTGATAAACCACCACCTCCAAGAAACCAGCTTCACAAAAGAGTCCTACAAGAAGTACATCAAGGACTACATGAAGGCGTAAGTGTTGGCAGGTTTCTGCTCTTAAGTGGGGCCTGCACAGTGCTTTAGGTCCCTGGCACCCTGAAAGCAGTGTTGAACTTTGCTTCTGATAAGTGGTAGCTCTGCTCCAGGTGCCAGACTGGCTGTGAGCTGCTGTAGTGCCTTAACACTTGGCAGAACTGGGCCTCTAAAGAGTGGGTGCTGGAATAGCTGAAGTTTGTCTTGGCTGAGGGGCAGAACCTGATCATGTGCTGCAGATAACTATATGTAACCCTGTGGCTTTTCTTTTCATAGTATCATAGTATCAGTCAGGGTTGGAAGGGAGCACAAGGATCAGCTAGTTCCAACCCCCCTGCCATGGGCAGGGACACCCCACACTACATCAGGCTGCCCAGAGCCTCATCCAGCCTGGGCTTAAACACCTTCAGGGATGGCTCCTTGACCACCTCCCTGGACAACCCATTCCAGGGCTTCACCACTCTCATGGTGAAGAGCTTCCTCCTCACATCTAGCCTCAATCTCCCCACCTCCAGCTTCCCTCCATTCCCCCTAGTCCTAGCACTACCTGAGATCCTGAGCAGTCCCTCCCCAGCCCTCCTTTAGCCCCCCTTCAGATCCTGGAAGGCCACAATGAGGTCACCTGGGAGCCTTCTCTTCTGCAGACTGAACAGCCCCAACTCCTTCAGTCTGTCCTCACAGGAGAGGTGCTCCAGCCCTCTGCTCATCCTCGTGGCCCTTCTCTGGACACCTTCCAGCACCTCCAGATCCCTCTTGGAATAGGGGCTCCAGAACTGGAGGCAGGACTCCAGGTGGGGTCTCCCCAGAGCTGAGCAGAGGGGGAGAATCACCTCCCTTGCCCTGCTGGCCACACTTCTCCTGATTCAGCCCAGGATCTGATTGGCTTTGTGGGCTGCAAGTGCACACTGAGAGCTCCTGTTGAACTTCTCCTCCCCCAGCACCCCCAAGGCTCTCTCCTCAGGGCTGCTTTCCAGCCAGTCACTGCCCAGCCTGCATTTGTGCCTGGATTGCCTTGACCCAGATGCAGGACCCTGCCCTTGGTCTTGTTGAACCTCCTGAGGTTGGCTTGTGCCCACCTCTCCAGCCTGTCCAGGTCCCTCTGGATGGCCTCCCTTCCCTCCAGCCTGTCTGCTGCACCACACAGCTTGGTGTCATCAGCAAACCTGCTGAGGGTGCACTCAATGCCACTGTCCATGGCACCCACAAAGATGTTGACCAAGCCTGGTCCCAGGACTGATCCCTGAGGGATTCTGCTTGTCCCTGGCCTCCACTGGGACATGGAGCCATTGACAGCCACTCTTTGGGTGCAGCCATCCAGCCAGTTCTGTATGCATCTAGTGGTCACCCATCAAACCCATGTGTCATGTGCTGCAGATAGCTACATGTAACCCTGTGGCTTTTCTTTTGGGTTCCTTTGTGCCAAACCTTCCTGTGGAAGGGGGTGAGGAGCTGGAAGCTCCTCTGAATTGACAGTTTAGATGCTCCAAAATGTGTGTGAATGGATTTTCCTTTGTTCCTAGTTCAAGGCATCGTTTCTGTTGCTAACAATTCAGCTAGCACTGAAGGTGGAAAGACTTTGTGCTGCTGAGAGAGAGCACTCTCAGTGCTGTGAAGGTGTAAGCCACTGCTCTTCTAATGTGGGAGCTGAAGGTACAGCAAATGAAGAGATGAGTGTGTGGTTGGCATTCAGTCACCTGTGTCTACCTTGGGGCAGGTGAGGAAGCTGTTTGGCAGCTCAGTAAATCAAGGTCTAAGAAGTGGCTGGCCTGGAAGGACATAGTGCCTGCTCCTATTGATGTGAGTGCTGAGTGCACTCTGGCACAGCCACAGAATCACAGAATGGTTTGGGTTGGAAGGGACCTTAAAGGTCATCTAGTTCCAACACCCCTGCCACGGGCAGGGACACCTCCCACAGAACCACAAAAGATACCAGGTTTGAAGGAGCCCTCAGAGGTCTTGTCCAACCCCCCTGCTGTGAGCAAGGACAGTTCCAGTCAGATAAGGTTGCTCAGGGGCAGCAGGGCAAGGGAGGGAATTCTGTCCCTTGACTCTGCTCTGCTGAGGCCCCACCTCCAATCCTGCCTCCAGTTCTGGTGCCCCCAGCAGAAGGAGGACACAGAGCTGCTGGAGTGAGTCCAGAGGAGGCCACAAAGATGATCCAAGGGCTGGAGCAGCTCTGCTGTGAGCACAGGCTGAGGGAGCTGTGGTTTAGAAGACTCCAGGGGGACCTGCCTTCCAGTACCTGAAGGGATCCCATGGGAAGGCTGCAGAGGGACTTCTGAGGGTGTCTAGAGACAGGACAAGGGGGAATGGTTTGAAGGTGAGGGAGAGCAGGGTCAGACTGGAGCTGAGGAAGAAGTTCTTCAGTACAAGGGTGCAGAGACTCTGGAACAGGCTGCTCAGGGAGGTTGTGGCTGCCTCTTCCCTGGGGTTGTTCAAGGCCAGGTTGGATGAGGCCTTCAGCAGCTGAGTCTGGTTGAGAAGTGTCCCTGCCCATGGTGGGGAGGTTGGAGTAGATGATCTCTGAGGTCCCTTCCAACCTGAGCCATTCTGTGATCTGTGTACCCAGGCCTGTACCTAAAATGAATTTGAGTGCCAGGTGCTGGGGTGTTAATTCATTCAGAAAATGAAGTGAGAAGTCTGGGAGCTCTGAGGGGAGGGGAAGGCAGCAAAATCAAAGAGCTTGCAAGTAACTTCCAGCCAGAATGTGATGGTGAAGAGTGAAGCTACTAAACTGGAATGTGTTTTGAGAGTGCTTTTTGTCCTTCCAGAATCAAAGCACGACTTGAGGAACACAAGCCAGAGAGAGTAAAGCCTTTCATGACAGGGGCTGCAGAGCAAATCAAACACATCCTTGCTAACTTCAAAAACTACCAGGTAATGAAACTCCCATCACCTCAGAGCAGTGGTACAAGCTGCAGGGGGTTCATCTGCTGCACCAGCTTGGGGAGGGCTCTATGGGTGAGGACATTTAACTTCTCCTCTCAGGGTATTACTAACAGGCTCTGAGAGTCAGGGAGGAGAAAAATACTCTTCAGTGTCCAGGGATTGTACTTCAGCTTGTGGGTCTTGTTTGAAAGTATCACTCTTCAGGAGCCATGGAGTTTAGGACTCAAATGGTGGCTCACTCTGGCCTCTGCTGTGCCTTACTCTGTTTGTAGCAGTGTGGGGAAGTTAAAGGGCACTAAAATAGACAAGTTGCAGAAGTCCTGGCAACTGGTCAGGGAGGCTTTGGAAGTGGAAGCTGAAGAGGTTTTAGCTTTTTAAAATAGAAAGGCACTTGCCATTTAAAGCACAGCCCTGTGAGGAGAGGCTGAGGGAGCTGGGGTTGTTTAGCCTGGAGAAGAGGAGGCTCAGGGGAGACCTTGCTGTCTGCAACTCCCTGAAGGGAGGCTGTAGCCAGGTGGGGGTTGGCTGTCCAGCCTGATCTAGTGTTGGGTGTCCCTGCCCATGGCAGGGGGGTTGGAACTAGATGATCCTTGTGGTCCCTTCCTACCCTGAATGAAACTATAAACTCTTCTCCCAGGCAACCAGCACCAGAACAAGAGGACACAGTCTCAAGCTGTGCCAGGAGAGGTTTAGGCTGGATGTTAGGAAGAAATTCTCCACAGAAAGAGAGATTGGCCATGGGAATGTGCTGCCCAGGGAGGTGGTGGAGTCCCCATCCCTGGAGGTGTTGAAGAGGGGATGGGAAGAGACACTTGAAGCCGTGGTTTCGTTAGTCCTGCGATGCTGGGTGCTAGGTTGGACTTGATGATCTCTGAGGTCTATTCTAACCTTATTGATTCTATGATTTTCTGCTGCTAACAGCTCATTAACTCTGTCACATGTCTCTGAAGTTCTTTGTAGGAGAGAACATGAATCCAGATGGGATGGTGGCTCTGCTGGATTTCCGTGAGGACGGTGTCACTCCCTACATGATTTTCTTTAAGGACGGCTTGGAAATCGAGAAGTGTGTAAGTACTGACCCCAGCCAGGTGGTGGCGCCAGCTGTGTCACAGCACTTCCTCTGCACCACTTCTCCTGTCCCTGTTACCAGTTGAAAGTAGCTGTCAGCTGGAAAACTCAGAGTTGATGTAAGTGCAGCCTCAGTGCTGCTTTGTATCGCACAGAGTGGCCCAGGCTGCCCTTGCATAACACTCGCACCAAAAGGGGATGGCATTGCCCTGCAGTGACTCATGGTGACTTCATGGCTGAGAAATGCAGGCAGAACTGCTTTGGGGAGGCCTCTCTAGTTGGTAATGCCTCTAAACTATTAGATTATAGACCATGTCCACTGCAATGGGGCACTTCCTCTTTGCCTTCTCTCTTGCCGGGGTTGATTCTGAATTCCCTTACACAGCCACGCTCTGTGGTCTTTGTCTGCATGGGGTTGCCATGGCCAAAGTGCAGCACTCAGCACTTGGACTTAGTGTCATAGTATCAGTCAGGGTTGGAAGGGACCACAAGGATCATCTAGTTACAACCCCCCTGCCATGGGCAGGGACACCCCACACTACATCAGCCTGGCCACAGCTTCATCCAGCCTGGGCTTAAACACCTCCAGGGACAGGGCCTCAACCACCTCCCTGGACAACCCATTCCAGGGCTTCACCACTCTCATGGGCAAGAACTTCCTCCTCACCTCCAGCCTCAATCTCCCCACCTCCAGCTTCATTCCATTCCCCCTAGTCCTATCACTACCTGAGAGCCTGAGCAGTCCCTCCCCAGCCTTCCTGTAGCCCCCTTCAGATACTGGAAGGCCACAATGAGGTCACCTGGGAGCCTTCTCCAGACTGCACAGCCCCAACTCCTTCAGTCTGTCCTCATAGGAGAGGTGCTGCAGCCCTCTGCTCATCCTCATGGCCATGATTTTAGTGTTTAAATACTGCCCTGAATTTGTAAAGACAGGAATACCTGACAGGGTGCTGACCCTTATGCTGCCTGAGCTCAGGCAACTCCTGTGGTCTGCTTTAACTGCTCTGTTGGACTTAGGTTGCAAGGCAAACAGTATTTGAATGCCAGCACTTGAATTATGTGGAGAGCTGTGGAATTCACTGCAGATGAGCAGCAGGGGATCACTAGATTGCTCTGCCCAGTCCCTGGACTTATGAATCCTGCTTATAGACACCTGAATTTATCTGTAAAGCCTCTTCCAGGCTTTCTGCTATGCAAGTCATGTAAAGATGAACCAAGTTCTGGTGTGGAGCAGTAGCCCAACAAAAGGAAGACTTCTATTGAATAGAATAGAATTAACCAGGTTGGAAAAGACCTCAGAGATCAAGTCCAACCTATCACCCAACACCATCTAATCAACTAAACCATGGCACCAAGCACCCCATCCAGTCTCTTCCTGAACACCTCCAGGGATGGTGACTCCACCACCTCCCTGGGCAGCACATTCCCATGGCCAATCTCTCTTTCTGGGAAGAATTTCTTCCCAACATCCAGCCTAAACCTCCCCTGGCACAGCTTGAGACTGTGTCCTCTTGTTCTGGTGCTGCTTGCCTGGGAGAATAGACCAACCCCCACCTGGCTACAGCCTCCCTTCAGGGAGTGGTAGGGAGCAGTAAGGTCTCTCCTGATCCAAAACAGGCACCCCCTGCAGCTTGACTGAAGGGTGAGGTCTGCCATGGGCCCTGGAACAGGCACTCAGCTGGAAGTCACCTCTGCAGAGCAGAAGCTTGTGTGCCCCTCTACTTGAGTGACCTTTTTGCTGTGTAATTTGGGTAACTGCAGCTGCTTCAGAGTGGAGTAATCTGAAAGGGGCCTACAGGAAGGCTGGGGAGGGACTGCTCAGGCTCTCAGGTCGTGATAGGACTAGGGGGAATGGAATGAAGCTGGAGGAGGGGAGATTGAGGCTGGAGGTGAGGAGGAAGTTCTTCCCCATGAGAGTGGTGAAGCCCTGGAATGGGTTGTCCAGGGAGGCGGTTGAGGCCCCATCCCTGGAGGTGTTTAAGAGCAGCCTGGATGAGGCTGTGGGCAGCCTGATCTAGTGTGGGGTGTCCCTGCCCATGGCAGGGGGGTTGGAACTAGCTGATCCTTGTGCTTCCTTCCAACCCTGACTGATACTATGATACTATGTTCCAGCTTCTCGGTAGAGCTTTAAGGAGAGACAGCCCACAGGCTGTTGTAAGCTTTAGCACCTGCTTTAGGACAAGCTTTTATTTGAGGGGGGATAGGAAATGTGGTGTAGTGAGCAAAAAAGAGTCTGAGTGCCCTGCCTGGCTTGCTCAGCAGCTGGTGGGAGTTGCTGTGTGTGATAACAGTGGTCAGCATCCTCTGATAGACCAAGGGCACTCCTCCTGTTGCTCTCTGGTTTGCACTGCGATGCGAAAGTAAACTTCCTTGCGCTTTCTGCCTGCCTGCCTGTGGCAGCTCAGATTGAATTAGGGAATACACAGATAAGGCATGGGGGTGGGGAGGGGATGTGCTGGGGGTGGCCTGCCCTTGAACTAACCCTTGCTTCCTCTTTGTTTCAGTAACAAATCAAGCACTATGGTTTTGGATCCCTTGTCTTCATAGCTGGCTGCTGTTTCTTCTTCATCGGCACACCCCCAGGAACGGGCAACGTTTAACAACCGGACTGATGTCATCTTGAGCTTTAGTCACTTCTTTTTTGACCCTGATTTGGAGTGGAGGCATTATTTGAAAGGAAAAAAAACAAAAACCAAACACCCATCTGTCATGTAGGTTGTCTAAAATAAAACTCATTTAAACCCATTCCAGGAGGTGCCTTTGGGTCTGGTGTGTTTCCTTCGGGTGACTCGCAGGAGAGGCTGCGGCGGGGTTTGTCCACAGTAGTATCACAGTATCACTAAGGTTGGAAATGACCTCAAGGATCATCAAGTCCAACCCATCAACACAGACCCCATGACTAGACCATGGCACCAACTGCCACATCCAAACCCCTCTTGAACACCTCCAGGGACGGTGACTCCACCACCTCCCTGGGCAGCACATTCCAATGATGAACGACTTGCTCGGTGAAGAACTTTCTCCTCACCTCGAGTCTAAACCTCCCCTGGTGCAGCTTGAGACTGTGTCCTCTTGTTCTGGTGCTGCTTGCCTGGGAGAAAAGACCAACCCCCACCTGGCTACAACCTCCCTTCAGGTAGTTGTAGAGGGCAATGAGGTCGCCCTTGAGCCTCCTCCAGGCTAAGCAACCCCAACTCCCTCAGCCTCTCCTCACAGGGCTGTGTTCCAAACCCCTCACCAACTTCATTGCCCTTCTCTGGACTCATTCCAGCAAGTCAACTTCCTAAACTGAGGGGGCCCAGAACTGGACACAGGACTCAAGGTGTGGCCTAACCAGTGCAGTGTACAGGGGCACAATGACCTCCCTGCTCCTGCTGGCCGCACTGTTCCTGATGCAGGCCAGGATGCCTGTTGTTGTCAGTGTTGTCAGAAGGAAGTGGGCCACCTTCATCCCCTGTGCTTGACCAGACTCCATTAACTTTGGTATCTCTTCCAAAGAGAAAATCCACACAACTTGCAGTGTGTGTTGGGTGCTGGAACATCATCACTCTGAGCCTGGCTACTGGGAGGACTCTGGGGAGGGTGAAGTGACTAGGCTTTCTGGGCCCCTCAATTTAAGAAGGACATTGAGATAACCTGAATGTGTCCAGAGAAGGGCAATGAGGCTGGGGAGAGGCCTTGAGCACAGCCCTGTGAGGAGAGGCTGCGGGAGCTGGGGTTGCTTAGCCTGGAGAAGAGGAGGCTCAAGAGAGACTTTCTTGCTGTCTACAACTACCTGAAGAGCGGTTGTAGCCAGGTGGGGGTTGGTCTCTTCTCCCAGGCACCCAGCACCGGAACAAGAGGACACAGTCTCAAGCTGTGTCAGGGGAAGGTTAGGCTGGAGGTGAGGAGAAAGTTCTTCACAGAATTGTTAGCCATTGGAATGTGCTGCCCAGGGAGGTGGTGGAGTCACTGACCCTGGAAGTGTCCAAGAGGGGATTGGACGTGGCACTTGAAGCCATGGTTTAGTTAGTCCTGAGGTGTTGGGTGCTAGGTTGGACTTGATAGTAGTATCATAGGAGTATCAGTCAGGGTTGGAAGGGACCACAAGGATCATCTAGTTCCAACCCCCCCTGCCATGGGCAGGGACACCCCACACTACATCAGCCTGGCCAGAGCCTCATCCAGCTGGGGCTTAAACACCTCCAGGGATGGGGCCTCAACCACCTCCCTGGACAACCCATTCCAGGGCTTCACCACTCTCCTGGGGAAGAACTTCCTCCTCATCTCCAGCCTGAATGTCCCTACCTCCTGACCTCTGAGGTCTTTTCCAGCCTTATTGATCCTATGATTCCCACACAGCCTGGCTGTGGCACTAGCTCCTTTGTGCTGACAGCTCCTCAGGAGGTGAGAGCGTGCTGGAGCTGCAGGATTTGGAGGTTTTCTGTGCTTGGAGAGAAAGTGTCAGAATGGCCTAACCCTGTCTGAGGCTCATTACCAAAGCAGGTGTGTGTCTAGGGGTGAGGTTTCTGTTCCCTCTGCGTGGCCAGGAGGGGCATCTGTTTGACAGCCCTGGAGCAAACGCCCTTTGCTTCCTGGGCTCCTGCTGAGATGCAACACTAACAGCTTCCTTGTGCTTTCTGCCTGCCTGACCTCGTGGCAGTCTGGATTGAATGAAGGAGCACAAAACACCCTCACAGAGCCCCAGCCCTTGCTGCTGCCAATGTAACTGTGTGTAACTGTGTTGCCTTGGACTGCAAATCATTAACTTGGTTCCTGCTGTGGTGATGGGCAGAATGGGCAGAATCCAACGGGATGGCATTTCATAGAATCAGAGAGAAACAGAGAATCAAGAAGGTTGGAAAGGACCTCAGAGTTCATCAAGTCCAACCTACCACCCAACACCTCAGGACTAACTAAACCATGGCACCAAGTGCCACATCCAATCCCTTTCTGAACACCTCCAGGGACGATGACTCCAATGGCATCCTGGCCTGTATCAGGAACAGTGTGGCCAGCAGGAGCAGGGAGGTCATTGTGCCCCTGGACTCTGCACTGGTCAGGCCACACCCTGAGTCCTGTGTCCAGTTCTGGACCCCTCAGTTCAAGAAAGACATTGAGACACTTGAATGTGTCCAGAGAAGGGCAATGAGGCTGGGGAGAGGTCTGGAGTACAGCCCTGTGAAGAGAGGCTGAGGGAGCTGGGGTTGCTTAGCCTGGAGAAGAGGAGGCTCAGGGGAGACCTCATTGCCCTCTACAACTACCTGAAAGGTGGTTGTAGCCAGGAAGGGGTTGGTCTCTTCTCCCAGGCAACCAGCACCAGAACAAGAGGACACAGTCTCAAGCTGTGCCAGGGGAGGTTTAGACTTGAGGTGAGGAGAAAGTTCTTCACTGAGAGTGTTGTTAGCCATTGGAATGTGCTGCCCAGGGAGGTGGTGGAGTCACCATCCCTGGAGGTGTTCAAGAGGGGATTGGATGTGGCACTTGGTGCCATGGTTTAGTCATGAGGTCTGTGGTGACAGGTTGGACTCGATGATCCTCGAGCTCCCTTCCAACCTTAGTGATACTGTGACTGTGATGCTGTGATACTGTGCTGGCAGAGCTACAGGGGGCTCGGGTACCTGAAAGGGGAGGCTGTGAGCCACTTGGGCCTGGGGCCTCCACAATGTTTTGGCATCCTTGCTGTCGTTTTTGGTCCCCAGTGCTGAAGGCCTGAGGTGGAGGTAGGTGTCTGTGGGGTGGAGATAGATGCTGCAGCAGGCTGGGAGGAGTGAGATACTGCCTGTGGAGGTGGGAGCACAGCGTGCTGCGGTTATCTGAGAGGTTCCTGTCTGCTCTAAGCACAGCCTGTTTGAGTGCTGTGGCTCCTTCATTTACATAACTTCCTCAGCTTTCCCACTGAGGAATCTTGTGCCAGCTGTGCTGCTGGATGAGGGACAGCTTGGATGTAATCTGAGCAGTGTAAATTCAGGCTCCTCTGCCTTTCCCTGGGAGCCAAGCCTGCTCTCCTTGCAGAGGGTTTGTTTAATTGGGCCACGTGAGGCCATTGTTTTGCCCTTCCTGTGCTCACTTCAAACCTGGCAGCCTTCAAAGAAGGGCAGAGCAACTTGCCTTCGGAGTGGCTGCTGATATGGCCATGCATCCCCCCCCAGCCTCCCACTTGCAGTGAGTCAGTGTTTAAAACTGATCAGAGCAGGTGTGGGAGTGGGGGGACAGCTCCTCCCCCTGCCTGGCTCCTGGGGCTGGCACTGCTGGGCACAAGCCTGGAGCAAATGGCTGTGTGGCAGCTGCCTACAAAGGAGGTGCTGCTTGGAAAAGGAGGTGCTTAAGAGCATGGCCATAAATATCCCCAAGGGGGTGGGGTGTCAAGTGGATGGGGCCAATCTCTTTGGTGGTGCACAGGAATTAGACTAGACTAGAATTAACCAGGTGGGAAAAGACCTTTGAGATCATCAAGTCCAACCTATCACCCAACACCATCTCCTCAACTACACCATAAGACAAGGAACAATGGATACAGACTTGAACAGAGAAGGTTTCCCCTCAACAGCACGAGACACTTCTGCACAGTGAGGGTGACAGAGCCCTGGAGCAGGCTGCCTGGGGGTGCTGTGGAGTCTCCTCCTCTGGAGACTTTCAAAACCCACCTGGGTGCATTCCTGTGCAGACTGCCCTGGGTGATCCTGCTGTGGCAGAGGGGGTGGACTTGATCTCTGGAGTTGCCTTCCAGCCTCTATCATTCTGGGATGATGAACACATCCTTGCTGGGGGTTGAATGGCTCACAGAATCACCAAGCTTGGAAGAGACCTCAAAGATCATGGAGCCCAACCTGTCACCACAGACCTCATGACTAAACCATGGCACCAAGTGCCACGTCCAATCCCCTCTTGAACACCTCCAGTGATGGTGACTCCACCACCTCCCTGGGCAGCACATTCCAATGGCCAATCACTCTTTGTAAAACTTCTTCCTAACCTCCAGCATAAACCTCCTCTGGCACAGTTTGGGACTGTGTCCTCTTGTTCTGGTGCTGGCTGCCTGGGAGAAGAGACCAACCTCCACCTGCCTACAACCTCCCTTCAGGTAGCTGTAGAGAGCAAGAAGATCTCCTCTGAGTCTCCTCTTCCCCAGGCTAAGCAACCCCAGCTCCCTCAGCCTCTCCTCACAGGGCTGTGCTCCAAGCCCCTCACCAACTTTGTTGCCCTTCTCTGGACACCTTCCAGCAAGTCAACCTCCTTCCTAAACTGAGAGGTCCAGAACTGGACACAGGACTCGAGGTGTGGCCTAACCAGTGCAGTGCACAGGGGCAGAATGACCTCCCTGCTCCTGCTGGCCACACTGTTCCTGATCCAGGCCAGGATGCCATTGGCCCTCCTGGCTGCCTGGGCACACTGCAGGCTCATGTTCAGCCTACCATCAACCAGCACCCCCAGGTCCCTCTCTGCCTGGCTACTCTCCAGCCACTCTGACCCCAGCCTGTAGCACTGCATGGGGTAGTTGTGGCCAATGTGCAGCACCTGGCACTTGGATGTGTTCAATCTCCTGCAGCCCTGGCAGGTTTCAGTGGCAGCTATCTAGGCAGGATGCTTTTAGGAAACAGCAGAAGTATCTTTCTGAGGACAGCTCTGCTCTCTCAGGTGCAGCTGCTGGCTTGGAGCAGGAGCCTGCCTCTGCTCCTGTGGATCACCAGCTGCCCTGCTGCTCTGCAGCCACTGCTCCTGGATGAAGCTGGTGTAAACTGGGCTGCTTTGCCCTCCACCAGCCAGCAAGTAAACATCTTGCTACTAGCCTGCAGTGGGAGAGTAGCAGTTAAATGCCATGCTGGATATGAATGTCTCAGTAGGAGGAAAAACCTACCCAAGCCTGGAAGTCTTTGCCATAACCAGCCCCAGAGCCATTGCTGGGGCTGCAAACATTCTGGTTTGTGCTCTCTGTGCCTTGGCTGCCTTTTGGCTGAAGCTGCACAACAGCTTCCAGCTGCAAAGATCACAGCCAAGCAGCTGTGGTCAGGTCTGGGAGCCTGGAGGAAGCTTTTTTTGTGAGTGCTAGCAAATGCTGGCAACCCTGAAGTGCATCCTGCAGGATGCTGATGTGTGCAACTGCTGGGTGTTTGAGACATCAGAGCTGCATTTGGAACCTTCCACTTCTGGCAGAAAGAAGCCAAACACCCTGGGAGGCCCTTTTAGACTGTTTTGGTGTGTGATACCAGCCCTGCCCATGAGGCTGAATGTGGTGAGGCAAAGGATGAACCATTGTTTCTCTGCAGCCCTCCTGCTCTCCTGGAAGCCAACAGCTGGGACTCTCCTCCCTCTCTGTGCCCAGCAGCAGTGGAAGGAAGCATTGCTAGCATTTCAGACAGCAGCCCCCCTCTCCCTGTGCTCCTCAGCAGGGAGTGGGCATGCTGGCAGCCCTGCCAAAGCAATGCAGCTGCTTGATCTTTGTAGGGACTGTCCAAAACATGAGATCAGGATTCAAGGATGAGCCTCCCGAAGTCTTTGCAGTGGAACAGTCAAGAAAAGGCCATGTAAAGCTGGGTGCTCCCTCCCTGCTCACTGTGGATGCTCAGATAGCAAAAGCCCACTGTTGCTACTAGCATGGTCTGGCCCAGGGGCTGGGGTTCATCTTTACCTACAGCTCTGTCAGAATAGAGGAGAGGAGAGGTTCAGAGAGGAGAGGTTCAGAGAGGAGAGGAGAGGAAAGGAGAGGTTCAGAGAGGAGAGGTTCAGAGAAGTTCAGAGAGGAGAGGTTCAGAGAGGAGAGGTTCAGAGAGGTTCAGAGAGGAGAGGTTCAGAGAGGAGAGGTTCAGAGAGGAGAGGAGAGGTTCAGAGAGGTTCAGAGAGGAGAGGTTCAGAGAGGTTCAGAGAGGAGAGGTTCAGAGAGGCTCAGAGAGGAGAGGAGAGGTTCAGAGAGGAGAGGTTCAGAGAGGAGAGGAGAGGAAAGGAGAGGTTCAGAGAGGAGAGGTTCAGAGAAGTTCAGAGAGGAGAGGTTCAGAGAGGAGAGGTTCAGAGAGGTTCAGAGGGGAGAGGAGAGGTTCAGAGAGGAGAGGTTCAGAGAGGAGAGGTTCAGAGAGGAGAGGAGAGGTTCAGAGAGGAGAGGAGAGGAGGTTGAAAAAGACCTTTGAGATCAAGTCCAACCTATCACCCAACACCATTTAATCAGCTAAACCACAGAATCACCAAGGTTGGAAGAGACCTCAAAGATCACTGAGTCCAACCTGTCACCACAGACCTCATGACTAAACCATGGCACCAAGTGCCACGTCCAGTCCCCTCTTGAACACCTCCAGGGATGGTGACTCCACCACCTCCCTGGGCAGCACATTCCAGTGCCTAACAACTCTCCCTGTGAAGAACTTTCTCCTCACCTCCAGCCAAAACCTCCCCTGGTGCAGCTTGAGTCTGTGTCCTCTTGTTCTGGTGCTGGTTGCCTGGGAGAAGAGACCAACCCCCACCTGGCTACAACCTCCCTTCAGGTAGTTATAGAGAGCAAGAAGGTCTCCCCTGAGCCTCCTCTTCTCCAGCTCACCTCAGCCTCTCCTCATAGGGTTTGTGCTTCAAACCCCTCCCCAGCTTTGTTCTGCACCTGAGTCAGGCACCCTCAGCCTCTCCAGTCAAAGCAGGGCTGCAGCCTGAAGCCATAAAATTGCCTTCAGCTTCTGCTGCTGTTTGGTAAAGCTGCCAGCAAAATGGCATTTGAGGGCATCAGCATAGCCCTTCACCCACCAGCTTCATCTGCCCTGGCCTGGCAGCCACCTCCAGGCAACGTGCTCACTCATGGTGTGGCCAAGAGTGCTTTGACCTCTGTAAATCCACCTGATTGTTAAGCCAAATGGGCCAGAGAGCAGCTGTCCACAGGTTGAAGGGTTTCATGTTCATGGCCACCTTGCTTACTGTGGACTAGGAAGCTTTGGAAAGGGACATGCAGGAGGACATAAAATGGAATGGAATGGAATGGAATGGAATGGAATGGAATGGAATGGAATAGAATAGAATAGAATAGAATAGAATAGAATAGAATAGAATAGAACAGAACAGAACAGAACAGATTGGAAGAGACCTTCAAGATCATCGCGTCCAACCTATCATCCAACACCACCTAAACAACTAACCCATGGCACCAAGCACCCCCATCAAGTCTCCTCCTGAACACCTCCAGTGATGGTGACTCCACCACCTCCCCAGGCAGCCCATTCCAATGGGCAATCACTCTCTCTGTGTAAAACTTCCTCCTGACCTCCAGCCTAAACCTCCCCTGGTGCAGCTTGAGACTGTGTCCTCTTGTCCTGGTACTGGCCTGCCTGGGAGAAGAGACCAACCTCTGCCTGTCTGGAACCTCCCTTCAGGGAGTTGAGAGAGCAAGAAGGTCTCCCCTGAGCCTCCTCTTCTCCAGGCTAAGCAACCCCCAGCTCCCTCAGCCTCTCCTCACAGGGCTGTGCTCCAAACCCCTCCCCACGTTTCTTTGCCCTTCTCTGGACTCATTCCAGCAAGTCAATGTCCTTCTTAACTGAGGGGGCCCAGAACTGGACACAGGACTCAAGGTGTGGCCCTAACCAGTGCAGTGTAGAGAGGCAGAATGACCTCCCTGCTCCTGCTGGCCACACTGTTCCTGATGCAGGCCAGGATGCCATTGGCCCTCTTGGCTGCCTGGGCACACTGAGGAAAACCTCATAGCTGGGGTGCCCGTCTGGTGGACCCTGCACAAATGCAGCCCTTGCTGCTTGCAGCCTCTCCCATCACTGGGCTATAAATAGCCTCTCCATAAGGCTGGGCTTGGCTGGGTGGAGGAAAGCTTCTCAGGAATTTATGCTGGGTTTATGTCAGCCTCTCTGGCATAGAAAGAAACCCACCTTAAATTAGATGTGTGAAGGCCAGGGCAGGTTGGTCTCATTTCCCTCCCTCAGTGGTGTCAGCTCTCCTACCACAGATATGGAATGGAATGGAATGGAATGGAATGGAATGGAATGGAATGGAATGGAATGGAATGGAATTAATGGAATGGAATGGAATGGAATGGAATGGAATAGAATTATCCAGGTTGGAAAAGACCTTTGAGATCATCGAGTCCAACCTATCACCCAACACCATCTAATCAACTAAACCATGGCACCAAGTGCCTCATCCAGTCTCTTCTTAAACATTTCCAGTGATGGATGACTCCACCACCTCCCTGGGCAGCACATTCCAATGGCCAATCTCTCTTTCTGGGAAGACTTTCTTCCTAACATCCAGCCTAAACCTTCCCTGGTGCAGCTTGAGACTGTGTCCTCTTGTTCTGTGCTGGTTGCCTGGGAGAGGAGACCAACCCCCACCTGACTACAGACTCTCTTCAGGGGAGTTGTAGACAGCAAGAAGGTCTCCTCTGACCCAGTGTTTGGTGAAGAACATAAACTCCCTATAAAAGGTGTGCTTGGTACACCTTCCATTCATCCCAAGCAGAGGCTATTTACCTCACCCAAAGGCACTCTGCAGAGCAGTAAATTACTGAGCTTACCTGGCATTTATGCTGGCTCAACTTAAGACAAACAGTGAAGCAGTATACTCAAGTGACCACCAAAACCAGAAGCAGATCCAAAATACCTTCCTGTAAGCTAACCCTGCTGAGCATCCCACTACAGCTAACATTTGCCCTCCCCAAACAGCACAGTCACTTGGACTTGGCTGCTGAACTACAACAGTGTCAAACCAGGACAGCATGGCATTCTGCATGGCTTTAGAAGCTCACCTGGGGAGCAGACAAAGTATTCCTTGAGTCCTGTGTCCAGTTTCTGGGCCCCTCAGTTTAAGAAGGACACTGAGACACTTGAATGTGTCCCAGAGAAGGGCAATGAGGCTGGGGAGAGGCCTTGAGCACAGCCCTGTGAGGAGAGGCTGAGAGAGCTGGGGTTGCTTAGCCTGAAGAAGAGGAGGCTCAGGGGAGACCTTATTGCTGTCTACAACTACCTGAAGGGAGGTTGTAGCCAGGTGGGGGTTGGTCTCTTCTCCCAGGCAACCAGCACCAGAACAAGAGGACACTGTCTCAAGCTGTGCCAGGGGAGGTTTAGGGCTGGAGGTGAGGAGAAAGTTCATCACAGAGAGAGTTGTTAGCCATTGGAATGTGCTGCCCAGGGAGGTGGTGGAGTCACCATCCCTGGAGGTGTTCAAGAGGGGATTGGATGTGGCACTTGGTGCCATGGTTAGTTAGTCCTGAGGTGTTGGGTGCTAGGTTGGACTTGATGCTCTCTGAGGTCTTTTCTAACCTTATTGACACTATGGCTCTATGAAAGCAGAAGTTGACCTAATCTTTCCAGGTCCCTTAGCTGCTCAAGCAGCACCAGAGTGAAGCAGAGGATCCCAGCTCTTGAAAAGCAACAGCTATCATCCCACACACTTGTGGATGCAAGTCTCCAGAGGACTTGAACAGCATGTGTGCAGGGTCTGGCTGGTTTGGGGGAGCACATAATGTACCATGGCAAGCCCATGAGGGCTGACTTCCTGTTTCCTGTCAGCCTCCTCAGACATCTCCTGCAGCTGTCCACAAGCTGGGTCCTGCTGGTAGAGCCTGAAGAGGCAGGAGTCCGTGGTGGTGCTTCTGAGAGCACGTGTCCCTGGAACACAGCTTGGCTTTTCAGACAGCCTCAGCACCTTTGAGGAACTGGACACTCCATGGCATGGAAAGCTGAGCACCATCAGGAAGCCCTGAGCACCATCAGGAAGCCCATCTGTAGAGAGAGACTTGAAACAGCTCTAGCAGAAATGATCTGGGTCAGAATTGGTTGTCAAACCTCCCAAGGCATTGCATACCTCTCCACCCACCCCCCCCCCCGCCCCTTTTTGTTGCTTCTAAGTTGCTTTTGTTGCTTCTATGCTCAGGTGACTGCCTGGTGGATGTGGGGCAGGCTGTGGATGTGGTCTGCCTGGACCTCAGCAAGGCCTTTGACACTGTCCCCCCACAGCAAACTCCTGGCCAAGCCTGTCAGCCCCTGGCTTGGATGGGAGCACACTGCATTGGGCTAGGAACTGGCTGGAGGCTGAGCCCAGAGAGTGGTGGTGAATGGTGCCACATCCAGCTGGCAGCCAGGCACCAGTGGTGTGCCCCAGGGATCAGTGCTGGGCCCTGTGCTCTTTAACATCTTTATTGATGATCTGGATGAGGGCATTGAGTCCATCATCAGTAAATTTGCTGATGACACCAAGCTGGGGGCAGGAGTTGATCTGCTGGAGGGTAGAGAGGCTCTGCAGAGGGACCTCGACAGGGCTGGACAGATGGGCAGAGTCCAAGGCCAGGAGATTGAACACATCCAAGTGCCAGGTTCTGCACATTGGGCCACAACAGCCCCATGCAGTGCTACAGGCTGGGGTCAGAGTGGCTGAGAGCAGCCAGGCAGAGAGGGAACCTGGGGGTACTGGTCGATGGCAGGCTGAACATGAGCCTGCAGTGTGCCCAGGCAGCCAAGAGGGCCAATGGCATCCTGGCCTGCATCAAGAACAGCGTGGCCAGCAGGAGCAGGGAGGTCATTCTGCCCCTGTACACTGCACTGGTTAGGCCACACCTTGAGTCCTGTGTCCAGTTCTGGGCCCCTCAGTTTAGGAAGGAGGTTGACTTGCTGGAACGAGCAAGAGAAGAGCAACAAAGTTGGTGAGGGGCTTGGAACACAGCCCTGTGAGGAGAGGCTGAGGGAGCTGGGGTTGCTCAGCCTGTAGAAGAGGAGACTCAGGGGTGACCTTACCACCCTCTACAACTACAGAGACAGGAGGAACAGAGAGATGGATGAACCAATCTTCCCCAGCACACACACCACAAGGAAACCCAGTGGCAATGGCAGCAATCCACACCTGGTTTGCAAAACGACTTGCTACTTGTGCCAGCCAAAGCACAGCCTGTGTGCAGGCCAGGAGGCATTGTGTGACAATGACAAGGACATTGAGTGGTACCCATGAAAATAAGGGCTTTATTGATGCACTTCATCCATAGGTATCATCATCAAAAAGCCAACCAGACCAACCCAAGCCAAACAAAAACCAGAAGGGAAATCTGTTCCTTCTTTTACCCAACAGACATTTCATCTTTTTTCTACCCTCTCCCCCCTCACTGACTGCCTGGAGGGGGTTGGCATCTTCCCACTGCCCTGTGAACCAAACAGGCCTTGCTTGAGGGGGGGGGGTTAACTGATTGATTTGTTCCCATGAGGCCTAAGGACTGCTGAGCACCATTTGTGGCTGTGTCTCCCCAAAGCCTTACCCCCAAAAGAAGCATCATGTCCATTCCACCAGAGCTCTGCACCGAGAGCTGGGCATCCTTCTCAGCTTTCCAGAGAAAGCCTTGAGAGAGCCCAGCAGAAGTGGGGGTGTTAAAGCAGCTCTGCTGGGCTGCAAAGCCACAGAGCTGCAGGTTCCTCCAGGCCATGTTCTCCTTCAAAGTCACTAAGGCTTGGAAAAGCCACCAAGCTATCAAGAAGAAGTAAGATCATAACTCAAAGAAGGTTCCTAGTGAAGGTAAATCTAACACAGGCTCATTCTATAAATAGGTTTGATCCTTTCTGCTGTTAAAAAGACAAAAAACACTTAGAGAAACATACAAGAAATATTCCTTGGGAGGGAAGAAGCAGCTATGGAAAACGGCAGAGGATCAGCTGCTGTCACTTGGAGCTGGCAGAGCTGTGTTGCACTCAGTCCTGTTTTGTAAACTCACCCCAGCTCTCTCAGTCCAATCACTCATTCCCTCTTCATGAACCCCTTTGTTAATCACTCTTCTCTTCTCCTTGGTAGTGTCTGTACTCTGGCTTCAGCTCCCATGTGTTTTTGTGGGTCCCCTTCACGTTGTAAATGCCTATTTCTCTCAGGATTTCTTTCAAGTAGATCTGAAAGGAAACAAGAGTTCAAATAAACCAAAGCAGCTTGGAAGTGACCTTCAAGATCATCATGTCCAACCCATCAACCAATCCAACCCAAATAAACAACTAACCCATGGCACCAAGCACCCCATCAAGTCTCCTCCTGAACACCTCCAGTGATGGTGACTCCACCACCTCCCCAGGCAGCCCATTCCAATGGGCAATCACTCTCTTTAGATGGATAAGGAACTGGCTTGATGGCTGCACCCCAAAGAGTGGCTGTCCATGGCTCCATGTCTCAGTGGAGGCCAGGGACAAGCAGAGTCCCTCAGGGATCAGTCTGGGACCAGGCTTGGTCAACATCTTTGTGGGTGCCATGGACAGTGGCACTGAGTGCACCCTCAGCAAGTTTGCTGATGACACCAAGCTGTGTGGTGCAGCAGACAGGCTGGAGGAAGGGAGGCCACCCAGAGGGACCTGGACAGGCTGGAGAGGTGGGCACAAGCCAACCTCAGGAGGTGCAACAAGAGCAAGGGCAGGGTCCTGCAGCTGGGTGGAGGCAATCCCAGGCACAAATGCAGGCTGGGCAGGGACTGGCTGGAAAGCAGCCCCTGAGGAGAGAGACTTGGGGGTGCTGGTGGAGGAGAAGCTCAACAGGAGCTCTCAGTGTGCACTTGCAGCCCACAAAGCCAATCAGATCCTGGGCTGCATCAGGAGAAGTGTGGCCAGCAGGGCAAGGGAGGTGATTCTCCCCCCTCTGCTCAGCTCTGGGGAGACCCCACCTGGAGTCCTGCCTCCAGTTCTGGAGCCCCTATTGCAAGAGGGATGTGGAGGTGCTGGAAGGTGTCCAGAGAAGGGCCATGAGGATGAGCAGAGGGCTGGAGCACCTCTCCTGTGAGGACAGACTGAAGGAGTTGGGGCTGTTCAGTCTGGAGAAGAGAAGGCTCCCAGGTGATCTCATTGTGGCCTTCCAGTATCTGAAGGGGGCCTACAGGAAGGCTGGGGAGGGACTGCTCAGGATCTCAGGGAGTGCTAGGACTAGGGGGAATGGAATGAAGCTGGAGGTGGGGAGATTGAGGCTGGAGGTGAGGAGGAAGTTCTTCCCCATGAGAGTGGTGAAGCCTGGAATGGGTTGTCCAGGGAGGTGGTTGAGGCCCCATCCCTGGAGGTGTTTAAGCCCAGGCTGGATGAGGCTGTGGCCAGCCTGATCTAGTGTGGGGTGTCCCTGCCCATGGCAGGGGGGGTTGGAACTAGATGATCCTTGTGGTCCCTTCCAACCCTGACTGATACTATGATACTATGAATTAAATAGTAAGGTGAGGCAGAGAAATGAAAACCCCAGCAAGCCATGACACCAAGCAGGATGACCTTTGACACCAGACAGCTCACTCATACCACCCTCCTTTACCTTGGGAACAAGCTGCAGTCATTTGTCTCATTGTGAAAGAGCCATTTGCCTGCTTGTTTGTTTAAGTACTAATCAGGGCTGACTCCAGAGGATTGCCATGGCAACAGCAGACCACACTTGAAGAATGCCCACATTAAATTCATATCAGCTCCAGCCTCAGCAATTGAATCCTTCCTGAGTGCACACATTAAAGTGGCACACCAGGGTTACTGGAACCCTTGGATTTGCTGTTATCTGTAGTGCCACTCAGTGCAAATCTCTTCCTTGTTGAGATGATAGGAAAAGAAGAAGAGCTAACTGCCCTGTCTCTTCCTTTCACTCTTCCCAATTTTGCTGCTAAGTGGAAAGGTTGAAACATAACTAAAAAGCGTCTAAACATAACTAAAAAGCGTCCTCCTCAGGCTGTAAAAACACTGTCTCTCTTACAGAGCAGAGAAACATCAACAGCAGCAAGGATCTGCCACGTGCCACTGGCTCCCCCTGCTCCTGCCTGGCCTGCTCAAGGACAGTTCAAACAAGGGGAGAATGGAATGGAATGGAATGGAATGGGAATGGAATGGAATGGAAGAATAGAATAGAATAGAATAGAATAGAATAGAATAGAATAGAATAGAATAGAATAGAATAGAAGTAGAATAGGAGTAGAATAGAATAGGAGTAGAAAGAGAAGAGAAGAGAAGAGAAGAGAAGAGAAGAGAAGAGGAAGAGAAGAGAAGAGAAGAGAAGAGAAGAGAAGAGAAGAGAAGAGAGAAGAGAAGAGAAGAGAAGAGAAGAGAAGAGAAGAGAAGAGAAGAGAAGAGAAGTAGAATAGAATAGGAGTAGAATAGGAATGGAACGGAATGGAATGGAATAATAGAATAGAATAGAACAGAACAGAACAGAACAGAACAGAACAGAACAGAATAGAATAGAATAGAATAGAATAGAATAGAATAGAATAGAATAGAATAGAGTAGAATAGAGTAGAATAGAGTAGAAGAGAATAGAATAGAAGTAGAGTATCACAGTATCACCAAGGTTGGAAGAGACCTCAAAGATCATCGAGTCCAACCTGTCAGCACAGACCAGAGAGTAGAACAGAACAGAACAGAATAGAATAGAATTTAATTAACCAGGTGGGAAAAGACCTCAGAGATCATCAAGTCCAACTTATCACCCAACACCATCTAATCAACTAAACCATGGCACCAAGTGCCTCATCCATTCTCTTCTTAAACACCTCCAGTGATGGTGACTTCCACTGATGGCTGTAGCCAGGTGGAGGGTGGTCTCTTCTCCCAGGCAACCAGCACATGAGAACACAGTCTCAAGCTGTGCCAGGGGAGGTTTAGGCTGGAGGTGAGGAGAAAGTTCTTCCCAGAAAGAGAGATTTGCCATTGGAATGTGCTGCCCAGGGAGGTGTTGGAGTCACCATCCCTGGAGGTGTTCAAGAGGGGACTGGATGTGGCACTTGAAGCCATGGTTTAGTTATTGGGTGCTAGGTTGGACTTGATGATCTCTGAGGTCTTTTCCAACCTTCTTGATTCTATGTCTCTATAATTATATTCAGGTACACGCAAAATTTCCACAGCAGAAAAAGCCAGATCCCACACTAATTACCAACACTTCACTTAGAATGGAATGGAATGGAATGGAATGGAATGGAATGGAATGGAATGGAATAGAGTAGAACAGAACAGAACAGAACAGAACAGAACAGAACAGAACAGAACAGAATAGAATAGAATAGAATAGAATAGAATAGAATAGAATAGAATAGAATAGAATAGAATAGAATAGGATTAACCAGGCTGGAAAAGACCTTCGAGATCATCAAGTCCAACCTATCACCCAACACCCTCTAATCAACTAAACCATGGCACCAAGCACCCCATCCAGTCTCTTCCTAAACACCTCCAGTGATGGTGACTCCACCACCTCCCTGGGCAGCACATTCCAATGGCCAATCTCTCTGTGAAGAACTCTTTCCTAACATCCAGCCTATGATTTGGACTTCTGAAGCAAAGTTACTCTTAAAGCCTGTCTCCAAGCACTGAGGGGTGTTTGTCCAGCAAGGAAGACAGAGCACCAAGTAACAGATTGCATGCACAAGCTTGTTTCTTTGGGTCTCTTCTTTGAGGTTCATTTTGCACAGTGGGAATGGCTCTTCCAGGGTGCACCATGCAAACCCCAGCAGGTGGCAGCAGGAGATCACTACACATCTCTGGGCACACCTCTCCTTCCTCTGTTGCAGAGATGCTGTCATTATTTCAGAGCTAGATACCTGTGGTGGGTTGAAATTGCCCCCCCCCTCCAGCATTAACTTTAGCCAGACTAACTCAGAAGCAAATGAAGCTGTGGTTGCAAGCAAAAACTACACTCTGTTATGGCATGCAATGAAATGTGTACAAATTGGAGAGGATTTGCAACATGATGCAGGGATTTACAATCAGCAAATACCAAGGAAACCCCCCTGGTCCAAAAGACCAGGGAAGCTGCTTCACTGCCCCCTTCCCTCTCTACCCCCAAAACCTCCCCCTACTTCTATCAAGAGAGAGAGAGAGAAGCTGGGAGAAAACAGTGTTAGTCTTATCTGCAGGCCAGCCAGAAATGTTATCACAGTATCACAGTATCACTTAGGTTGGAACCTCTTCTCCTGGGTAAAGCAGAACAGCCAAGGTCAGAAGGAAAGAGAAAAGGAATGGGAATGGAAGAGAAAAGTGAATCACAGAATCAGTAAGGTTGGAAAAGACCTCAGAGATCTCAAGTCCAACCTAGCACCCAATACCTCAGGACTAACTAAACCATGGCTTCAAGTGCCACGTCCTATCCCCTCTTGAACACCTCCAGGGATGGTGACTGCACCACCTCCCTGGGCAGCACATTCCAATGGCCAATCTCTCTTTCTGGGAAGAACATTCTGCTCACTTCAAGCCTAAACCTCCCCTGGCACAGCTTGAAACTGTGTCTTCTTGTTCTGGTGCTGGTTGCCTGGGAGAAGAGACCAACCCCCACCTGGCTACAACCTCCCTTCAGGGAGTTGGAGACAGCAAGAAGGTCTCCCCTGAGCCTCCTCTTCTCCAGGCTAAGCAACCCCAGCTCCCTCAGCCTCTCCTCACAGGGCTGTGCTGCAAACCCCTCCCCAGCTTTGTTGCCCTTCTCTGGACATGTTCCGGCAGCTCTAAACCTTTCCTACACTGAGTAGCCCAGAACTGGTGTTTAGGAAGAGACTGGATGGGGTGCTTGGTGCCATGGTTTAGTTGATTAGATGGTGTTGGGTGATAGGTTGGACTTGATGATCTCAAATGTCTCTTCCAACCTGGTTAATTCTCTCCTCTCCTCTCCTCTCCTCTCCTCTCCTCTCCTCTCCTCTCCTCTCCTCTCCTCTCCTCTCCTCTCCTCTCCTCTCCGAACCTCTCCTCTCCTCTCCGAACCTCTCCTCTCCTCTCCTCTCCGAACCTCTCCTCTCCTCTCCTCTCCGAACCTCTCCTCTCCTCTCCTCTCCGAACCTCTCCTCTCCGAACCTCTCCTCTCTGAACCTCTCCTCTCCTCTCCTCTCCCCTCCCCTCCCCTCCTCTCTCCTCGAGTCTCCTTGAGTCTCCTTGAGTCTCCTCTCCTTAAGTCTCCTCTCCTCTCCTTGAGTCTCCTCTCCTCCCCTCTTCTCTCTTCTCACAGCAATTAGTCTGCAGAGGGGCAGGTGTAGATGTTTGCACCTGCACAGCCACAGCTTGCTTGGCAATCCCTGTGCACTCCTGCGGGGGTAGCACTCAGTGGTGTCACTGACAGGCACTTCAGAAGACGGCAGCGTGGGTGGCAGAAACACTCAGACTCAAGGTCAAATTCTGCTCTCCACCACAGGGACAGATTCATGAGAATTGGAAAGGGAATAATACACAATTGCACTTAGTTCCACAAAGCACATCCACAGGCAGCTCCCGGGCTGAGAGACCTCATCTGGCTGAGCCCAGAGAGCGGTGGTGAATGGTGACACATCCAGCTGGCAGCCAGGCACCAGTGGTGTGCCCCAGGGAGCAGTGCTGGGGCCCCATCCTGTTCAATATCTTTACTGATGAACTGGAGGAGGGCATTGAGTCCATCATCAGTACATTTGCAGACAGCATCAAGTTGGGAGGAAGTGTTGATCTGTTAGAGAGTAGGAGAGCTCTGCAGAGGGACCTTGCCAGACTGGACAGATGGGCAGAGTCCAACATGATGGCACTTAAAAGGTCCAAGTGCTGGGTGCTGCACTTTGGCTACAACAACCCCATGCAGAGCTACAGGCTGGGGTCAGAGTGGCTGAGAGCAGCCAGGCAGAAAGGGACCTGGGGGTACTGGCTGATAGGCTGAACATGAATCAGCAGTGTGCCCATGTGGCCACATAGGCCAATGGCATCCTGGCCTACGTCAAAAATAGTGTGGCCAGCAGGAGCAGGGAGGTCATTCTGCCCCTGGACTCAGCACTGGTGAGGCCACACCTTGACTCCTGTGTCCAGTTCTGGGCCCATCAGTTTAGGAAAGATGTTGAGTTGCTGGAAGGTGTCCAGAGAAGGGCAACAAAGCTGGGGAGGGGTTTGGAGCACAAGCCCTGTGAGGAGAGGCTGAGGGAGCTGGGGTTGCTTAGCCTGGAGAAGAGGAGGCTCAGGGGAGACCTTCTTGCAGTCTACGACTACCTGAAGGGAGGGTTGTAGGCAGGTGGGGGTTGGTCTCTTCTCTCAGGCAACCAGCACCAGAACAAGAGGACACAGTCTCAAGCTGCACCAGGGGAGGTTTAGGTTCCAGGTGAGAAGAAAGTTCTTCCCAGCAAGAGAGATTGGCCATTGGAATTTGCTGCCCAGGGAGATGGTGGAGTCCCTGTCCCTGGATGTGTTCAGAAAGGGATTGGACATGGCACTTGAAGCCATGGTTTAGTTAGTCCTGAGGTGTTGGGTGCTAGGTGATCTCTGAGTTCTTTTCCAACCTTGCAGATTGTATGATTCTCTGGCTCTATCTGTGCCTGGGAAGCCAGGCCACAAGGCATGACAGTGCTGCAGGGCTCTGGCAGAACAAAACGGCTACGGCTGGACGCTCCACAGCTCCCTGCGGCTCGCTGCTCTGTGCTGGCAGCATCTCTGGGTGACATCTTGCACAAGGCAGTCCTCACTGCCCCCCCCCAGTCACACACTGAATACTTTTAATTTCATCTAGCTTTCAGACTCAATCCCCCAGGCACTTCTGCTTCCAAGAGTTTGTATTCAACAGCATAACCAAACCAAACAAACCACCCTGAGCCGAAGTCTGAGGTAATGTCTGTGCCATAGGAAGGACACCTCAGGCTGGGACTTTCAACTGCAGCAGCTGAGGATCTGCAACACATTCCCATTTCCCCTTTCCACTACAAGGGGAAAGAAGCAGCAGCGCTTTGAGGGAGGGCAGCTGAGAACATTAACTCCCCCAAATCACTCTGTGTGCACAGACGACACTGAGCTGGTGGAGTTTTTAGACAACTACAAACCAGGGAATAAGTCTCCTGTAGTGTACCATATCTGAGAGCAAGTGGCTTGATGAGATGAGTTCAGGAGATGTGGTTTTCTTCCTTCAGGATCACTTCCTGGCTAAGCTGTCAGCCCCAGGCTTGGACAGCAGCACTCTGAGCTGGGTTAGGAACTGGCTGGAGGCTGAGCCCAGAGAGTGGTGGTGAATGGTGCCACAGCCAGCTGGCAGCCAGGCACTAGTGGTGTCCCCCAGGGCCCCTTCCTGTTCAATATCTTTGTCAATGATCTGGATGAGGGCATTGAGTCCATCACAGTAAATTTGCAGATGACACCAAGCTGGGGGCAGGAGTTGATCTGCTGGAGGGTAGAGAGGCTCTGCAGAGGGACCTGGACAGGCTGGACAGATGGGCAGAGTCCAAGGGCAGGAGATTGAACACATCCAAGTGCCAGGTGCTGCACATTGGCCACAACAACCCCATGCAGTGCTACAGGCTGGGGTCAGAGTGGCTGGAGAGCAGCCAGGCAGAGAGGGACCTGGGGGGTGCTGGTTGATGGTAGGCTGAACATGAGCCTGCAGTGTGCCCAGGCAGCCAAGAGGGCCAATGGCATCCTGGCCTGCATCAGGAACAGTGTGGCCAGCAGGAGCAGGGAGGTCATTCTGCCCCTGTACACTGCACTGGTTAGGCCACACCTCGAGTCCTGTGTCCAGTTCTGGGCCCCTCAGTTTAGGAAGGAGGTTGAGCTGCTGGAAGGTGTCCAGAGAAGGGCAGCAAAGTTGGTGAGGGGGTTTGGAACACAGCCCTGTGAGGAGAGGCTGAGGGAGCTGAGGTTGCTTAGCCTGGAGAAGAGAAGGCTCAGGGGAGACCTTCTTGCTGTCTACAACTACCTGAAGGGAGGTTGTAGACAGGCAGAGGTTGGTCTCTTCTCCCAGGCAGCCAGCACCAGAACAAGAGGACACAGTCTCAGGCTGCACCAGGGGAGGTTCAGGCTGGAGATCAGGAGGAAGTTCTACACAGAGAGAGTGATTGCCCATTGGAATGGGCAGCCTGGGGAGATGGTGGAGTCACCATCATTGGAGGTGTTCAGGAGGAGAGTTGACAGGGTGCTTGGTTGCATGGGTTAGTTGATTAGGTGGTGTTGGATGATAGGTTGGACACGATGATCTTGAAGGTCTCTTCCAACCTGGTCTGGTCTATTCTATTCTATTCTATTCTATTCTATTCTATTCTATTCTATTCTATTCTATTCTATTCTATTCTATTCTATTCTATTCTATTCTATTCTCCTTCCAGAAACCCTTCCAAGACCCTCCACCTGGGGTCTGCATTGTGTCAGGTTGGCCTCCACATCTTAAACCATGCTTAGTCTGACACTGTAGCACCAAGAGAAGCCTCCTCACTTCCCCCAGTGATGCCAAACACTGAACGGTAGAGCCTGGTGAGTGCTGATCTAGGGCCCACAACATCCTCTCAGAAAAGGATGAAATATGCTTATATAGATACAATTCTAGCACAGAAGTCAATCTGTAGATAATGTGTTTGTGTGTTTCATAGAATAGGACCACAGAGTGGCCTGGGCTGGAAGGGATCTCTGAAGGTCATCCAATCCAACCCCCTCTGCAGTCATCAGGAGCATCCTCAACTGAATAGAATAGAGTAGAATAGAATAGAGTAGAATAGAATAGAATAGAATAGAATAGAATAGAATAGAATAGAATAGAATAGAATAGAATAGAATAGAATAGAATAGAATAGAATAGAATAGAATAGAACAGAACCAGGTTGGAAGAGGCCTTCAAGATCATCGTGTCCAACCTATCATCCAACACTGCCTACTCAACTAAACCATGAAACCAAGCACCCTATCAAGTCTCCTCCTGAACACCTCCAGTGATGGTGACTCCACCACCTCCCCAGGCAGTCCATTACAATGGGCAATCACTCTCACTGTGTAAAACTTCCTCCTAACCTCCAGCCCAAACCTCCCCTGGCACAGCCTGAGACTATGTCCTCTTGTTCTGGTACTGGTTGCCTGGGAGAAGAGACCAACCTCTGCCTGGCTACAACCTCCCTTCAGGTAGTTGCAGACAGCAATAAGGTCACCCCTGAGTCTCCTCTTCTGCAGGCTAAGCAACCCCAGCTCTCTCAGTCTCAGTCTGAGTCTCAGATCAAGTTGCCCAGAGCCCTGTCAAGCCTCACTTTGAAGATCTCCAAGGATAGGGCCTCAACTACCTCCCTGGGCAATCTGTTTAAGTGTTCCACCACCCTTGCAGTAAAGAACTGGTACCTAACATCCAATCTAAATCTGCGCTTCCCCAGTTTGAAGCCATTGTCCTTTGTCCTGTCACTGGAGGCCTTTGTAAACAGGCTCTCTCCATCCTTCTTGTAGGGCCCCATTCATATGGAAAGGAATGGATATGGAATGGGAATGGAATGGAATGGAATGGAATGGAATGGAATGGAATGGAATGGAATGGAATGGAATAGACTAGACTAGACTAGACTAGACTAGACTAGACTAGACTAGACTAGACTAGAATAGAATAGAATAGAATAGAATAGAATAGAATAGAATAGAATAGAATTAACCAGGTTGGAAAAGACCTTTGAGATCATGGAGTCCAAGCTATCACCCAACACCACCTGATCAACTCAACCAGGGCACAAGTGCCTCATCCAGTCTCTTCCTAAACACCTCCAGTGATGGTGACTCCACCACCTCCCTGGGCAGCACATTCCAATGGCCAATCTCTCTTGCTGGGAAGAACTTCTTCCTAATATCCAGCCTAAACCTCCCCTGGTACAGCCCTGGTACCTCCCTTCAGGTAGTTGTAGAGAGCAGTAAAGTCACCCCTTAGTCTCCTTCTCTCCAGACTAAGCAACCCCAGCTCCCTCAGCCTCTCCTCACAGGGCTATACTCCAAACCCCTCCCCAGCTTTGTTGCCCTTCTCTGGACACCTTCCAGCAACTCAACATCTTTCCTAAACTGAGGGGCCCAGAACTGGACACAGGACTCAAGGTGTGGCCTAACCAGTGATGAGCATCCCTGGAGATATGCAAGGTCAGGCTCAACAAGGCTCTGAACAACCTGATCTAGTGAAGGATGTCCATGCTCCCTGCAGGCTTGTTGGACTAGATGACCTTTGGAGGTCCCTTCCAACCCAAACTATTCTATGATCTATGACTGTTACTTGAGTCTGTGTCTACTGTTGGCTAAAATTCTGTAGGGCCCCTGAGATTCAATCCTAGGAAACCCTTTTCCCTGGAGTGAGCTGCTGTGCTCTCAGCTTTTTGCTGTGTGCCACGAGCCTCAGGTTTTTTTTCCCAGCCAGGGTTTCACCCTCAGTGCTGCTGCCTGGAGTACTGCCTCCAGTTCTGGAGCTCCTATTCCAAGAGGGATGTGGAGGTGCTGGAAGGTGTCCAGAGAAGGGCCAGGAGGATGAGCAGAGGGCTGGAGCACCTCTCCTGTGAGGACAGACTGAAGGAGTTGGGGCTGTTCAGTCTGCAGAAGAGAAGGCTCCCAGATGACCTCATTGTGGCCTTCCAGTAGCTGAAGGGGGCCTACAGGAAGGCTGGGGAGGGACTGCTCAGGCTCTCAGGTAGTGATAGGACTAGGGGGAATGGAATGAAGCTGGTGGTAGGGAGATTGAGGCTGGAGGGAAGGAGGAAGTTCTTCCCCATGAGAGTGGTGAAGCCCTGGAATGGGTTGTCCAGGGAGGTGGTCAAGGCCCCATCCCTGGAGGTGTTTAAGCCCAGGCTGGATGAGGCTGTGGCCAGGCTGATGTAGTGTGGGGTGTCCCTGCCCATGGCAGGGGGGTTGGAACTAGATGATCCTTGTGGTCCCTTCCAACCCTGACTGATTCTGTGATACTATGATACTATATCCTGAAAAAATAAATGCCCCAAATCTTCCTGCTGATTCCTTTCTTCACTTCCTAGGCAAGCCAGTATGCTGATGAATTCAAAACTTACCTTTCCATGTGTCATCTACCTCTCATCTAAAGCCATCCTAATTTCCCACCTGACTTCCCATCAAAAGCCCCTGCAGGCCTTGCTAACAGTATCCGTTTCCACTCAAACCCACTATCCCTGGCTTCCTGCTGTTCAGCCAGTGTTTACTCCCTGTGTGAGCATCCCCAGGGCTGCAGACTTCAAGCCCTGACCTGCAGCTTTTGCTTGTTTCCACCCCCTTCCCTGAAACTGAAGCGTGCCCACCGTGACTTTGTTGTTCACAGCGCAGCTAGACCTGACAAGAGAAAGTCAAGCGCCAACAGGTGGAGAGAGGTGTGCTCTCCCCAGGCTGTACAGAGGTTGAATGCTAATGAATCTCTGCTGGGTGCTCACTGCTTTATTTTCTGTCATAGTGTCTGAGATTGCCTGGGTATGTAATTTCTCCCCTCCAGTTTCTAAATGTTGAGGTTATTTTCAGACATGAGGGAAAATGTGCTGCTGCTGCTGCTGCTGCTGCTGCTGCTGTCGCCTCGGCTCACGTTGAAAGGAAGCTCTAGGTGCTTGTATCACTGGCTGATGCTCCTCAGAACATGTTTGCCCTAGGGAATTGGCATCTTTGTTAGTGAGATAACAAATAAATAAGGGTGTGTTTGGAATGGAATGGAATGGAATGGAATGGAATGGAATGGAATGGAATGGAATGGAATAGAATAGAATAGAATAGAATAGAATAGAATAGAATAGAATAGAATAGGATAGGATAGGATGGGATAGGATAGGATAGGATAGGATAGGATAGGATAGGATAGGATAGGATAGGATAGGATGGGATAGGATAGGATAGGATGGGATAGGATGGGTTGGGATGGGATGGGATGGAATGGAATGGAATAGAATTAACCAGGTTGCAAGAGACCTTTGAGACCATCAAGACCAACCCAACACCCAACACCATCTAATCAACTAACCCATGGCACCAAGAGCCCCATCCGGTCTGTTCCTAAACACCTCCAGGGATGGTGACTCCACCACCTCCCTGGGCAGCACATTCCAATGGGCAATCTCTCTTTCTGGGAAGAATTTCTTCCTCACCTCCAGCCTAGACCTCCCCTGGTGCAGCTGGAGACTGTGTCCTCTTGTTCTGGTGCTGGTTGCCTGGGAGAAGAGACCAACCCCCACCTGGCTACAACCTCCCTTCAGGGAGTTGGAGACAGCAAGAAGGCCTCCCCTGAGCCTCCTCTTCTCCAGGCTAAGCAACCCCAGCTCCCTCAGCCTCTCCTCACAGGGCTGTGCTGCAAACCCCTCCCCAGCTTTGTTGCCTTTCTCTGGACATCTTCCAGCAACTCAACATCCTTCCTAAACTGAGGGGCCCAGAACTGGACACAGGACTCAAGGTGTGGCCTAACCAGTGCTGAGCACAGGGGCAAAGAATGTAAATAGCAAATGAAACCCTTGCTATGGAACATGTAGGGAAATTGCTGCCATCTCCATTCTGCAGTTGTGAAATCACAAAGCAGTTCTGTTCTGAAAGCAAACTGCTGTGATATTGTGGAAAGCTAGGCTTATTTGTTTACCTTTTTAATGATGAACAGCAATTTGCAGTAGCAGACATATCCATGGCTACCTACCTGGTGTAAATGCTGGAGTGCTTTCTGGAAATGCTGCAGTAATTCCTAGATTTGGGCTTCATGGCTGGGAACATCATATGCTTTTTATGTGAACAACCCAATACTTGTGAAAGAATGGAACCAGTGCTCTATATGAAGGGAGATGGAAGCCAGGTAGAGAAGTGGAGGCTCAGGGGTGACCTTATTGCTCTCTACAACTACCTGAAGGGAGGTTGTAGCCAGGTGGGGGTTGGTCTCTTCTCCCAGGCAACCAGCAGCAGAACAAGAGGACACAGGTTCAAGCTGCACCAGGGGATGTTCAGGCTGGATGTTAGGTGGAAGTTCTCCACAGAAAGAGTGATTGGCCATTGGAATGTGCTGCCCAGGGAGGAGGTGGAGTCACCAGCAGTGGAGGTGTTTAAGAAGAGAGTGGATGAGGCACTTGGTGCCATGGTTTAGTTGATTAGATGGAGTTGGGTGATAGGTTGGACTTGATGATCTCAAAGGTCTTTTCCAACCGCGTTAATTCTATTCTATTCTATTCTATTCTATTCTATTCTATTCTATTCTATTCTATTCTATTCTATTCCATTCCATTCCATTCCATTCCATTCCATTCCATTCCATTCCATTCCATTCCACTCCACTCCACTCCACTCCATTCCATTCCATTCCATTCCACTCCACTCCACTCCATTCCATTCCATTCCATTCCATTCCACTCCACTCCACTCCATTCCATTCCATTCCATTCCACTCCACTCCACTCCACTCCATTCCATTCCATTCCATTCTACTGGAATACTGCCAACAGCACCCAAACTAGGCTGGTACTTCAGAGAGGACAGGAGTAGCACGGGAGATGGCAGAGCACTACAGAATTTTGCTATAATAATAATAATAATAACAACAACAACAACAATAAACCAGGTTGGAAGAGACCTTCAAGATCATCATGTCCAACCCATCAACCAATCCAACACCACCTAAACAACTAACCCATGGCACCAAGCACCCCATCAAGTCTCCTCCTGAGCACCTCCAGTGATGGTGACTCCACCACCTCCCTGGGCAGCCCATTCCAATGGGCAATCACTCTCTCTGTATAGAACTTCTTCCTAACCTCCAGCCTAAACCTTCCCTGGTGCAGCCTGAGACTGTGTCCTCTTGTTCTGGTGCTGGCTGCCTGGGAGAAGAGACCAACATCTGCCTGGCTACAACTTCTGTTCACGTAGTTGTAGACAGCAATAAGGTCACCCCTGAGCCTCCTCTTCTCCAGGCTAAGCAATCCCAGCTCCCTCAGCCTCTCCTCACAGGGCTGTGTTCCAAACCCCTCCCCAGCTTTGTTGCCCTTCTCTAGACACCTTCCAGCAAGTCAACCTCCTTCCTAAACTGAGGGGCCCAGAACTGGACACAGGACTCAAGGTGTGGCCTAACCAGTGCAGTGTACAGGGGCAGAATGACCTCCCTGCTCCTGCTGGCCACACTGTTTCTGATGCAGGCCAGGATGCCATTGGCCCTCTTGGCTGCCTGTTGTTGCTAGTTTATAGCACACCTAAATAAGAAAGAGACCATTTAGGTTACTTCAAGCACCTCTGTCAGGAAAAAACAGCACACTCATTGCAATGCTTGGCCTCCTCCACCACCCTAAACCAGGCCTGTCGATTTCTCTTTGCTGTAAAACACATTTAAAGAGCTCGTTCAAAGGCACACAGCACGCATTGCAGGGAAAACATGCACAGCTACTGAAAGTGCTCGTACTACAAGGCTGCTTGTACATACCACTGGCTGCTTGGTGATGTCCACCAGGTCTTTAATGTTGTAATACTGATGCTTCTCAAAGGCTGAGAACAGCATGTCCAACACTTGCTGCTTATCGGCTCGGGCCCGTTTCCCGTCCTCTTTCTTCTTCCTCTCGTATTCAATCTATCAGACACAAAACATATTTCCAAGGCATTAGTAAGGAATGCTGCATAATTCTCAGTGCTGAACATGAAGACATAAAACCCCTCTTCCATTTAATAAAACATTGTTCAATGACTCAGAGCTTTCTCCTCTGGAAGAGTTTCTTTTCAGCCCTCAAATGTCCTTTTAGGAACACAAACGAAGCAGTGGTCCTCAGCACAATCAGCTTTTCAGATAGCTACCTCTGTCTCAGCCAGTGAAGAACACAACCCCAGAAACAGAGGCTGCATGGTGTGCCCAAACCTGGAGAGGGAATTCATGTTAGCACAGGAATCCAAATGGAGATGGTATTTTCACTCCACCTCTGCTGGCATCAGCTTCTGAAGTGTAATGACAAATATCAAGCAACCTACAAACTGCTCACACTTGGGAAAAGCCAAAGATCAACATGGAATCACGGAATGGAATGGAATGGAATGGAATAGAATAGAATAGAATAGAATAGAATAGAATAGAATAGAATAGAATAGAATAGAATAGAATAGAATAGAATAGAATAGAATAGAATAGAATAGAATGGAATAGGATAGGATAGGATAGGATAGGATAGGATAGGATAGGATAGGATAGGATAGGATAGGATAGGATAGGATAGGATGGGATGGGATGGGATGGGATGGCATAGCATAGAATAGAATAGAATAGAATAGAATAGAATAGAATAGAATAGAATAGAATAGATGGAATGGAATGGAATGGAATGGAATGGAATGGAATGGAATGGAATGGAATGGAATGGAATAGAATAGATTAGAATAGAATAGAACAGAATAGAATAATAGAATAGACCAGACCAGGTTGGAAGAGACCTTCAAGATCATCGTGTCCAACCCATCAACCAATCCAATCCACCTAAACAACTAACCCATGGCACCAAGCACCCCATCAAGTCTCCTCCTGATCACCTCCAATGATGGTGACTCCACCACCTCCCCAGGCAGCCCATTCCAATGGGCAATCACTCTCTCTGTATAGAACTTCTTCCTAACATACAGTCTAAAATCAAGATTTGCACAGGCAAGCATACCCCTAACAAATCCCAATCACTGCAGAGTACCAACCATGACATAGAATCATAGAATCAATAAGGTTGGAAAAGACCTCAGAGATCATCAAGTCCAACTTATCAACCAACACCTCAGAACTGATTAAACCATGGCTTCAAGTGCCACGTCCAATCCCCCCTTGAACACCTCCAGGGAGGGTGACTCCACCACCTCCCTGGGCAGCACATTCCAGTGGCAAATCACTCTTTCTGTAAAGAACTTTCTCCTCTTCTCAAACCTAAACTTCCCCTGGTGCAGCTTGAGACTGTGTCAATAGTAAGCTGAACATGAGCCTGCAGTGTGCCCAGGCAGCCAAGAGGGCCAATGGCATCCTGGCCTGCATCAGGAACAGTGTGGCCAGCAGGAGCAGGGAGGTCATTCTGCCCCTGTACACTGCACTGGTTAGGCCACACCTTGAGTCCTGTGTCCAGTTCTGGGCCCCTCAGTTTAGGAAGGAGGTTGACTTGCTGGAAGGAGTCCAGAGAAGGGCAACAAAGTTGGTGAGGGGTTTGGAGCACAGCCCTATGAGGAGAGGCTGAGGGAGCTGGGTCTGCTTAGCCTGGAGAGGAGGAGACTCAGGGGTGACCTTCTTGCTGTCTCCAACTCCCTGAAGGGAGGTTGTAGCCAGGTGGGGTTGGTCTCTTCTCCCAGGCAGCCAGCACCAGAACAAGAGGACACAGTCTCAGGCTGTGCCAGGGGAGGTTTAGGTTGGATGTTAGGAAGAAGTTCTCCACAGAGTGATTTGCCCATTGGAATGGGCTGCCCGGGGAGGTGGTGTAGTCACCATCATTGGAGGTGTTCAGTAGGAGACTTGATGGGGTGCTTGGTGCCATGGTTCAGCTGATTAGGTGGTGTTGGATTAGTTGATAGGTTGAATGCGATGATCTTGAAGGTCTCTTCCAACCTGGTCTATTCTATTCTATTCTATTCTATTCTATTCTATTCTATTCTATTCTATTCTATTCTATTCTATTCTATTCTATTCTATTCTATTCTATTCCATTCCATTCCATTCCATTCCATTCCATTCCATTCCATTCCATTCCTATTCTTTTCTATTCCTCTTGTTCTGGTGCTGGTTGCCTGGGAGTAGAGACCAACCCCCACCTGGCTACAACCTCCCTTCAGGGAGTTGTAGAGAGCAAGAAGGTCTCCCCTGAGCCTCTTCTCCAGGCTGAAACCTTAGCAGCATCCACCTCTACCAGCATATCACCTCGTCCACCCCCAGTACAACCCTTAGTAACAGAAAAAATCATTGAGCTACTTGGAAACAACAAAGGTGACCCAGAAGGGAACATAATTCATGTAATCATCAAGTGATTTCAGGCAAACTGTGTGGGTAGACCTGAAGTGGCACAACGTAGAGCAGAAGAGCTATCCACGAGATGAAAGAGAGACTCATGCCTGGCTGCCAGTGGGGTAATTTTGTATGGGAGTTGTTCTGCCTCTGATGTCTCATACCTGACCCTCAAAAGCAAGACCTGCAGAAAAGAAGCCTAGAAATGAAAATTCACAGTTCTGCTGGATGCTAAAACCCTTGGGTTTAAGGAGAGAGATTACTTTTATGGCACCATTTGATTCTTCGTATGTTTTCTTGACAGCTAAATCCCTCCTACTCCCTGAGTGAAAACAGTCTGTCTCTTGGCATCTGTCCCTAAGTGGCTAAAGACTTGTACCACCTTTACCCTTGCTCCCAAGTCTCTGGCCAGCAAACTTCTTTTCAAAGCCTGCAACAGATGTACACCATCTGACTCAGAAGGTGTTTAAGAACAGGCTTGGATGAGGCTCTGGCCAGGCTGATCTAGTGTGGGGTGTCCCTGCCCATGGCAGTGGGGTTGGAACTAGATGATCCTTGTGCTCCCTTCCAACCCTGACTGATCCTATGATCATTAAATTGAATGCAGAGCAATTGTTCCCCACCTGTAGCTTGAAGTCTGTTGCTTCTGCTTAAAGCCTAAGATAGGCTTGGGCAACCAAAAACTTCATAGAATCATAGAATCAATAAGGTTAGAAAAGACCTCAGAGATCATCAAGTCCAACCTAGCACCCAACACCTCAGGACTAACTAAACCATGGCTTCAAGTGCCACATTCAACCCCCTCTTGAACACCTCCAGTGATGGTAATTCCACCACCTCCCTGGGCAGCACATTCCAATGGCCAATCTCTCTTTCTGGGAAGAACTTTCTCCTCACCTCCAGCCTAAATCTCCCCTCACACAGCTTGAGACTGTGTCCTCGTGTTCTGTTGCTTGTTGCCTGGGTGAAGAGACCAACCCCCACCTGGCTACAACCTCACTTCAGGGAGTTGCAGAGAGCAAGAAGGTCTGCCCTGAGCCTCCTCTTCTCCAGGAAAGATGTTGAGTTGCTGGAAGGTGTCCAGAGAAGGGCAATGAGGCTGGGGAGGGGTCTGGAGCACAGCCCTGTGAGGAGAGGCTGAGGGAGCTGGGGTTTGCTTAGCCTGGAGAAGAGGAAGCTCAGGGGAGACCTTCTTGCTGTCTACACCTACCAGAAGGGAGGCTGTAGCCAGGTGGGGGTTGGTCTCTTCTCCCAGGCATCCAGTACCAGAACAAGAGGACACAGTCTCAAGCTGCACCAGGGGAAGTTTAGGCTGGATCCCAGGAATAATTTCCTCACAGAAAGAGAGATTGGCCCTTGGAATGTGCTGCCCAGGGAGGTGGTGGAGTCACCATTCCTGGAGGTGTTTAGGAAGAGACTGGATGAGGCACTTGGTGCCATGGTTTAGTTGATTAGATGGTGTTGGGTGATAGGTTGGACTTCCAGTATCTGAAGGGGGCCTACAGGAAGGCTGGGGAGGGACTTGTCAGGATCTCAGGGAGTGCTAGGACTAGGGGGAATGGAATGAAGCTGGAGGTGGGGAGATTGAGGCTGGAGGTGAGGAGGAAGTTCTTCCCCATGAGAGTGGTGAAGCCCTGGAATGGGTTGTCCAGGGAGGTGGTTGAGGCCCCGACCCTGGAGGTGTTTAAGCCCAGGCTGGATGAGGCTCTGTCCAGCCTGATCTAGTGTGGGGTGTCCCTGCCCATGGCAGGGGGGTTGGAACTAGCTGATCCTCGTGCTCCCTTCCAACCCTGACTGATACTATGATCTCCAAGGACTTTCCCAACCTGGTTAATTCTATTCTATGAGCAATCCACTACATCAGCTGTTTGACTGCCCCAAAAGCCTTTGCATCTGATCTTAAACTGATCTAATACCAGGTAGTGTTCAGCATTAAAACTGTGGGTTTTTTTTCTTCACACCTGGCTTCCATCAGAATTTACTAAAGGTATATGATGAGCAGCTCTCATTTTTCCTATCAGAGCATTCACCTACCACTGCAGTCATGTTCTAAGCCAGCACTGTGGTGCAGGGACCTGCTGCAAGGACATGGGAGCATCCTGAGGACAATGAAGTATGCAGGGTCTAAGACATGCAGCTAATGTTTCTTTTCCTCTAGTATGAAAGCTGTCCCTTCAGTCTCACAGAATGCACAAACATGTCACATCTCACTCTCAAGCTGCCACTTCAAGCTGCCACTGCAAAACACCTGTTGTGATCAGGCTCCCTGTTGCACTGTGTGTTTTGGAAGCCTCATTTCCATCTACAAGAAGCAATTTTAGTCTCCAGCTTCTAATAGGATTTGCATTTAAAAGCTGCTTTGATTTGTAAGCTGGAGAAAGTCACAGGGAAAACCCTCTGCCACATACGTAATGAGAGTGACAGTGCTTCAAGCAAACAAATGACTGCGATGAGATTGAACACATCCAAGTGCCAGGTTCTACTCACTGGCCACAGCAACCCCATGTAGTGATACAGGATGGGGTCAGAGTGGCTGGAGAGCAGCCAGGCAGAGAGGGACCTGGGGGGGTACTGGTTGACAGCTGACTGAACATGAGCCAGCAGTGTGCCCAGGTGGCCAAGAAGGCCAATGGCATCCTGGCCTGCATTAGGAACAGTGTGGCCAGCAGGAGCAGAAGGTCACTCTCCCCCTGTACACTGCACTGGTTAGGCCACACCTTGAGTCCTGTGTCCAGTTCTGGGCCCCTCAGTTTAGGAAGGAGGTTGACTTGCTGGAAGGTGTCCAGAGAAGGGCAACAAAGCTGGGGAGGGGTTTGGAGCACAGCCCTGTGAGGAGAGGCTGAGGGAGCTGGGGTTGTTTAGCCTGGAGGAGGCTCAGGGGAGACCTTCTTGCTGTCTGAAACTCCCTAAAGGGAGGTCGTAGCCAGGTGGGAGTTGGTCTCTTCTCCCAGGCAAGCAGCATCAGAACAAGAGGACACAGTCTCAGGCTGTGCCAGGGGAGGTTTAGGCTGGATGTTAGGAAGAAATTCTTCCCAGAAAGAGAGATTGGCCATTGTAATGTGCTGCCCAGGGAGGTGGTGGAGTCACCATCACTGGAGGTGTTTAGGAAGGGCATGGATGAGGCGCTTGGTGCCATGGTTTAGTTGATTAGATGGTGTTGGGTGACAGGCTGGGACTTGATGATCTTGAAGGTCTTTTCCAACCTGGTTAATTCTATTCTATTCTATTCTATTCTATTCTATTCTATTCTATTCTATTCTATTCTATTCTATTCTATTCTATTCTATTCTATTCTATTCTATTCTATTCTGTTCTGTTCTATTCCATTCCATTCCATTCCATTCCATTCTTATTCTTATTTTATTCCTATCCTATCCTATTCCATCCCATCCCATCCTATCCTATCCTATCCTATCCTATTCTACCCTACCCTGTTCTATGCTCTTCTCTTCTGCCCTTTTTGACTTAGGGATTCACAGAATCCATCTTCCAGTCTCTGCAGTTGCTGCTCAGGTCTGACAGAAGTAAACAATACCCTGCTGAATTTTCAGCAAGGCCCTCTTACATTTGAGGCAGCAGCTTAGGAGGCATGAGGACTGGCAACTAAAAATGTTTTGATTATATGCACACATTAACATTTCACATGAGGAGGAGATGGATTACCCAGCTGTAATTTGTTGCCAGGAGAGCATGCAACACTTTGGAGGTCAAGCTCAGAAGATGGTAGGAGAGATGAAGGTATCACTCTGGGCAATGCTTGCCTGAATTCACAGAACAGCTCGGGTTGGAAGGGATGTTACAGATCATTTAGTTCCAACATGCATCTGGGGTCACTTTTCAGTGCAAAGACACTTAAGTTAGCATCACAATCATACAGCACTTGCAGGATGCACTTAGTGCAATCACACAGCACTTACAGGATGGCCAAGGGATCAGACCCAGCCAGCATGGATTTAGGAAGGGCAGGTCCTGCCTGACCAACCTGATCTCCTTCTATGATCAGGTGACTGCCTGGTGGATGTGGGGCAGGCTGTGGATGTAGTCTGCCTGGACTTCAGCAAGGCCTTTGACACCGTCCCCCATAGCAAACTTCTGGCTAAGCTGTCAGCCCCTGGCTTGGACAGCAGCACTCTGAGCTGGGTTAGGAACTGGCTGGAGGCTGAGCCCAGAGAGTGGTGGTGAATGGTGCCACAGCCAGCTGGCAGCCAGGCACTAGTGCTGGGCCCCAGGGATCAGTGCTGGGCCCTGTGCTCTTTAACATCTTTATTGATGATCTGGATGAGGGCATTGAGTCCATCATCAGTAAATTTGCTGATGACACCAAGCTGGGGGCAGGAGTTGATCTGCTGGAGGGTAGAGAGGCTCTGCAGAGGGACCTTGACAGGCTGGACAGATGGGCAGAGTCCGAGGGCAGGAGATTGAACACATCCAAGTGCCAGGTTCTGCAAATTGGCCACAGCAACCCCATGCAGTGCTACAGGCTGGGGTCAGAGTGGCTGGAGAGCAGCCAGGCAGAGAGGGACCTGGGGGTGCTGGTTGATAGTAGGCTGAACATGAGCCAGCAGTGTGCCCAGGTGGTCAAAAAGGCCAATGGCATCCTGGCCTGCATCAGGAACAGTGTGGCCAGCAGGAGCAGGGAGGCCATTCTGCCCCTGTACACTGCACTGGTTAGGCCACACCTTGAGTCCTGTGTCCAGTTCTGGGCTCTTCAGTTTAGGAAGGAGGTTGACTTGCTGGAAGGTGTCCAGAGAAGGGCAATGAAATTGGTGAGGGGTTTGGAGCACAGCCCTGTGAGGGGAGACTGAGGGAGCTGGGGTTGCTTAGCCTGGAGAGGAGGAGACTCAGGGGAGACCTTCTTGCTGTCTACAACTTCCTGAAGGGAGGTTGTAGACAGGCAGAGGTTGGTCTCTTCTCCCAGGCAGCCAGCAGCAGAACAAGAGGACACAGTCTCAGATGGCACCAGGGGAGGTTTAGGCTGGAGGTTAGGAGGAAGTTCTATACAGAGAGAGTGATTGCCCATTGGAATGGGCTGCCTGGGGAGGTGGTGGAGTCACCATCCCTGGAGGTGTTCAGGAGGAGACTTGACAGGGTGCTTGGTGCCATGAGTTAGTTGTTTAGGTGGTGTTGGATTGGTTGATGGGTTGGACACGATGATCTTGAAGGTCTCTTCCAACCTATTCTATTCTATTCTATTCTATTCTATTCTATTCTATTCTATTCTATTCTATTCTATTCTATTCTATTCTATTCTATTCCATTCCATTCCATTCCATTCCATTCCATTCCATTCCATTTCTCTGTCTCAGAAAATACAGCAGCTGAAAGATGCAGTGTGAAAGGCAAGGACAGCCACTTACACCCTGCAGCACACTGCCACAGCAGCAGCCTGTTCTTAACAACCCTCCTGCAATCTTTTACTTGCTCAAGCAGCACAACTAAAAGGAGTGAGAAACATAAACAAGCTGCAGGCTCCTCAGGTGGAAGGTCAAGCTGAAGTGATGGAAGAAATTGATCTACTTTGCTGGGCTTTGGGGTTTTTGAAGCATCAGGAACAAGAGCAAAGCACTGAGGTTATTCCTTCTCTATGCAGCTGAGCAATGGGAATAATGGCTAAGTGACATGGATGTAATAGAGTAAGCTACTGGGCTTCTCAAGGCAATCCCTGAGAACAGGAACAACAAAGAAAACCCTGTTTTCACTTCTTCAAATGACACTGAGGGAAAATGTGCTTAGCTAGCAACCCAATGCAACTCTCTCCACGATGAGAAACAAACTGCTTGCTGTAAAAGGGATGGTTCCTGCACAAGGAACAAAGAAACACTATGGAAACAAGCCTCAACAGGGGAGACCTTCCTGCTCTCTACAACTACCTGAAGGGAGGTTGTAGCCAGGTTGGTCTCTTCTGCCAGGCAACCAGCACCAGAACAAGAGGACACAGTCTCCAGCTGCACCAGGGGAGGTTTAGGCTCAGGGTGAGGAGAAAGTTCTTCACAGAGAGAGTAATTGGCCATTGGAATGTGCTGCCCAGGGAGGTGGTGGAGTCACCATCCCTGGAGGTGTTCAAGAGGGGACTGAACGTGGCACTTGGTGCCATGGTTTAGTTAGTCCTGAGGTGTTGGGTGATAGGTTGGATTTGATGATCTCTGAGGTCTCTTCCAACCTAATTGATTCTATCATTCGATGATTAACCTTCTGAAGCTGATGTTTTGCACTGCTTTGGTAGACAGCTAATACAAAGGTGACAGAGAAGTGAGACTAAACCTACAGTTCCATCTGAAGGTGTCTGAAATAATTCTTTAAGGTTTTTAATAGAATTTCATAGAATAAACCAGGTTGGAAGGGACCTTCAAGATCATCGTGTCCAACCCATCAACCAATCCAACACCACCTAAACAACTAACCCATGGCACCAAGCACCCCATCAAGTCCCCTCCTTGACCTTCCAGCTGCAAGAATATCAACACTGCAGCCTTGTAAACACATAATATTAACAGATCTACAGACAATGAAGGTCACTTTCCTAAAGTGGAGCACTAGATGGGTAAGGAACTGGCTTGATGGCCTCACCCAGAGAGTGGCTGTCAATGGCTCCATGTCCCAGTGGAGGCCAGGGACAAGCAGAGTCCCTCACGGATCACTCCTGGGACCAGGCTTGTTCAACATCTTTGTGGGTGCCATGGACAGTGGCACTGAGTGCACCCTCAGCAAGTTTCCTGATGACACCAAGCTGTGTGGTGCAGCAGACAGGCTGGAGGGAAGGGAGGCCATCCAGAGGGACCTGGACAGGCTGGAGAGGTGGGCACAAGCCAACCTCAGGAGGTGCAACAAGACCAAGGGCAGGGTGGAGGCAATCCCAGGCACAAATTCAGGCTGGGCAGGGACTGGCTGGAAAGCAGCCCTGAGGAGAGAGACTTGGGGGTGCTGGGGGAGGAGAAGCTCACCAGGAGCTCTCAGTGTGCACTTGCAGCCCACAAAGCCAATCAGATCCTGGGCTGCAGCAGGAGAAGTGTGGCCAGCAGGGCAAGGGAGGTGATTCTCCCCCTCTGCTCAGCTCTGGGGAGACCCCACCTGGAGTCCTGCCTCCAGTTCTGGAGCCCCTATTCCAAGAGGGATGTGGAGGTGCTGGAAGGTGTCCAGAGCAGGGCCAGGAGGATGATCAGAGGGCTGGAGCACCTCTCCTGTGAGGACAGACTGAAGGAGTTGGGGCTGTTCAGTCTGGAGAAGAGAAGGCTCCCAGGTGACCTCATTGTGGCCTTCCAGGATCTGAAGGGGGCCTACAGGAAGGCTGGGGAGGGACTGCTCAGGCTCTCAGGGAGTGCTAGGACTAGGGGGAATGGAATGAAGCTGGAGGCGGGGAGATTGAGGCTGGAGGTGAGGAGGAAGTTCTTCCCCATGAGAGTGGTGAAGCCCTGGAATGGGTTGTCCAGGGAGGTGGTTGGGGCCCTGTCCCTGGAGGTGTTTAAGAGCAGGCTGGATGAGGCTGTGGCCAGCCTGATGTAGTGTGGGGTGTCCCTGCCCATGGCAGGGGGGTTGGAACCAGATGATCCTTGTGGTCCCTTCCAACCCTGACTGATTCTATGATTCTCAGAAGAAAACCTAAGTCAGGCTCCTGGCCTATATTGTGATGGAATTGCACTTTCTTCTAATAAAAAGGTAGGCTGAACATGATTTCATGACAAAAACATCACTTGTCCCATTCTTGTGTTCAGCCAGGCTATTGCTGCTTCCCATCCTCATGTCATTTATTTCCCTCCTCCTTCTTGGTATACACTCATCTGTGGGAATGTGAAGCGCCCACATTCAAGCCTCATTTAAGCCACATTTCAGAGTCTGTCTTCTCTTCCTGTAAGAAATGCTAAACCTTTTCTTTCCCCTTCAGTAAATCTTCTTGCCACAGAAACACCCCAGAAGATGACTGAGTGTATCAGCATGTACAGTCATTTGTGCATGCTCTTCTTTCTTGTGACAAGCCTCGTCCCTAACAGGGCTGGCACATCATTACAAGCAGCATGGCAAGAAACTGCTGCTTGTAAACAGCAGAAAAATGTAAGCAAGAGGTTGGTAAAGTTCATGGACTTGTTCTCCCAGTTGTACTCCCTTCAGCCATCTAACCTCAAGGGCAACGAGGCTGCTGAGAGTTCTGGAGCACAAGGCCTGTGAGGGGAGGCTGAGGGAGCTGGGGTTGCTTAGCCTGGAGAAGAGGAGGCTCAGGGGAGACCTTATTGCTGTCTATAACTACCTGAAGTGAGTTTGCAGCCAGGTGGGGATTGGTCTCTTCTCCCAGGCATCCACCAACAGAACAAGAGCACACAGTCTCAAGCTGTGAAGTTTAGGCTGGAGGTTAGGAAGAAGTTCTTCCCAGGAAGAGAGATTGGCCATTGGAATGTGCTGCCCAGGGAGGTGGTGGAGTTTTATTTGTTTTACCCATGTCTCTATGCTCCCCATGTCACTCTTCTGGGGGAAGATTGTTTTATCCATGTCTTTCCCCATGTCTCTGTTTGGGGAAGATTGTTAATCCATCTATCTGTTCCCTATGGTGATGGAGTCACCCTCCCTGAAGGTGTTCAAGAGGAGATTGGATGTGGCACTTGGTGGCACGGTTTAGTTAGCCCTGAGGTGTTGGGTGACAGGTTGGACTTGATGATCTCTGAGGTCTTTTCCAACCTTATTGATTCTATGATTCTATGATTCTTAATCAAAGACTTAATGAAAAGGAAGATGTTGTAGAAAGTAGTTTTTGCTGGGCCTTTAGGGCCTTGACTGACTCAAGTACAAGTATGTCCTACGACATTTTCCCCAGCAGAACACCTTCAAGGAAGGCATGAAAAGCAAACACTTGATCTTGAAGGTCTCTTCCAACCTGGTTTGGTTTATTCTAAACACACTGCCAATGGATTTCCATTAGCATGGACAGTTATGGAACCAAGAAAAAAGCATTCCAGTTTTGTACACAAGAGCATCAGAGCTTTTAAGAAGTATAGAATCAAGTGTGGTTATGTCCTGGTTATACCCCCTGAACCTTACATCCAGTTTGCACTTCTCTACCAACATGACAACAGGGGGTTCCAACTGGAATAAAGACTTGAGGCCATTCTGCTAGTGTCAGAAAATTGGCACACACAGAATCCCCCTAAGAACAGAACAGAATGGAATGGAATGGAGCCAGCATGAGCCTGCAGTGTGCCCAGGTGGCCAAGAAGGCCAATGGCATCCTGGCCTGCATTAGGAACAGTGTGGCCAGCAGGAGCAGGGAGGTCATTCTGCCCCTGTACACTGCACTGGTTAGGCCACACCTTGAGTCCTGTGTCCAGTTCTGGGCCCCTCAGTTTAGGAAGGAGGTTGACTTGCTGGAAGGTGTCCAGAGAAGGGCAACAAAGTTGGTGAGGGGTTTGGAACACAAGCCCTATGAGGAAAGACTGAGGGAGCTGGGGTTGCTTAGTCTGGAGGAGACTCAGGGGTGACCTTATTGCTCCCTACAGCTACCTGAAGGGAAGTTGTAGCCAGGCAGAGGTTGGTCTCTTCTCCCAGGCAGCCAGTACCAGAACAAGAGGACACAGTCTCAGGCTGAAACAGGGGAGGTTCAGGTTGGATATTAGGAAGAAGTTCTATACAGAAAGAGAGATTGGCCATTGGAATGGGCTGCCTGGGGAGGTGGTGGAGTCACCATCACTGGAGGTGTTCAGGAGGAGACTTGATGGGGTGCTTGGTGCCATGGGTTAGTTGTTTAGGTGGTGTTGGATTGGTTGATGGGTTGGACACAATGATCTTGAAGGTCTCTTCCAACCTGGTTTGGTTTATTCTAATAAAGGTTTATTCTAATTCTAACTGGGGTTGTTTAGCCTGGAGAAGAGGAGGCTCAGAGGAGACCTTCTTGCTCTCTACAACTCCCTGAAACTGCTCTACCACCTCCCTGTGCAGCACATCCCCATGGCCAATCTCTCTTGCTGGGAAGAACTTTCTCCTCACCTCCAGTCTAAACCTCCCCTGGTGCAGCCTGAGACTGTGTCCTCTTGTTCTGGTGCTGGTTGCTTGGGAGAAGAGACCAACCCCCACCTGGCTGCAACCTCCCTTCAGGGAGTTGTAGAGGGCAATAAGGTCTCCCCTGAGCCTCCTCTTCTCCAGGCTAAGCAACCCCAGCTCCCTCAGCCTCTCCTCACAGGGCTGTGCTGCAAACCCCTCCCCAGCTTTGTTGCCCTTTCCTGCCCTGTACCTCACTGCAGCTTATTCCAGAACTGAAGCAGAATAAAAGTTGCACCATAAAGCCATGCACTCATTTATATACCAAACTGCAGAGCAGGACACACCAGTGTGACTATTTTGGTTAAATGTCATTCCCCAAGCCAAAATAGTTCCTTTGGCATGATCATCTATCTATAGATCAGACTTGGAACAGCAGCTACTACAAAACAGTCCCATGAGAGAGCAGCCATTATTTTGGGCCCTGTGGGAAGAGGCTGCCTTTCAGAGTCAGGCCCAACTATCATCCAGCATATATTGTCACTTGTTTTATGTAAATAAAAAGTGAATTAAAAAGTCTGAGAGTTGAAGTGATGAACAGGGTGACTCATCTGCAGCATGACTTGCTGCTTCTCACATTCAACAGCAACAGCAATCACACATGCAGGCACAGCAATTACTCAAAGGGGATCTTTAAGAGAAAAGGACATTAGGGTCTGCATGCACATCCACTGAGCTGGAACAGCAGAGTGGGGGCAATACTGATAAAGCCAGTGATGCACAGAACAGTATCTTCCAAGGTTGGAAGAGAGCTCAAAGATCATTGAGTCCAACCTGTCACCACAGACCTCATGACTAAACCATGGCACCAAGTGCCACATCCAATCCCCTCTTGAACACCTCCAGGGATGGTGACTCCACCACCTCCCTGGGCAGCACATTCCATAGGTGAATGACTCCCTCAGTGAAGAACTTTCTCCTCACCTCCAGCCTAAACTTCCCCTGGTGCAGCTTGAGACTGTGTCCTCTTGTTCTGGTGCTGCTTGCCTGGGAGAAGAGACCAATCTCTGCCTGTCTACAACCTCCCTTCAGGGAGTTGGAGAGAGCAATGAGGTCTCCCCTGAGCCTTCTCTTCTCCAGGCTAAGCAACCCCAGCTGCCTCAGCCTCTCCTCACAGGGCTGTGCTCCAAACCCCTCCCCAGCTTTGTTGCCCTTCTCTGGACACCTTCAAGTCTCTCAATGTCCTTCTTGAACTGAGGGGCCCAGAACTGGACACAGGACTCAAGGTGTGGCCTAACCAGTGCTGAGTCCAGGGGAACAATGACCTCCCTGCTCCTGCTGGCCACACTCTTCCTGATGCAGGCCAGGATGCCATTGGCCCACACAGAGTATGAAGGTGTGGAAGGGTGGAAGAACCACTGACCGTTCATTCCTCTCTACTCGCTCTCAGCTCCCGCTGAGGCTTGGGAACTAACGATTCTTATCATGTCTTTTGCCCACCCCCATGTGATATTTTATTTGGCTCACAGGAGTGCCTGCACATCTCACAGCACAAAGTCAGAGTGGCCTTTTATCCCCACACTTCAACACAGCATTCAAATAAAAAGGCTAAAGGAAGAATGTGATAAAGCTGCTAGGAAGGGCTTGGGTAAAGGTGGCATGCACTCCATCAGGTAACGGGAGAGATTCAGCACTGGCAGATCTTAGCCCCAAGGGTTATGGAATAGAATAGAATAGAATGGAATGGAATGGAATGGAATGGAACGGAATAGAATAGAATAGAATAGAATAGAATAGAATAGAATAGAATAGAATAGAATAGAATAGAATAGAATAGAATAGAATAGAATACACCAGGTTGTAAAAGATCTTTGAGATCATCAAGTCCAGCCTATCACCCAGCACCATCTAATCAACTACACCATGGCACCAAGTGCCTCATCCAGTCTCTTCCTAAACACCTCCAGGGATGGTGACTCCACCACCACCCTGGGCAGCACATTCCAATGGCTAACAGCTCTTTCTGTGAAGAACTTTCTCCTCACCTCCAGCCTAAGCTTCTCCTGGCACAGCTTGAGACTCTATCCTCTCATTCTAGTGCTGGTTGCCTGGGAGAAGAGACCAAACCCCCATCTGCCTACAACCTCCCTTCATGGAGTTGTAGAGTGCAAGAAGGTCTCCCCTGAGCCTCCTCTTCTCCAGGCTAAGCAACCCCAGCTCCCTCAGCCTCTCCTCATAGGGCTGTGCTCCAAACTCCTCCCCAGCTTCACAGCCCTTCTCTGGACACCTTCCAGCAACTCAACATCTTTCCTAAACTGAAGTTCCCAGAACTGGACACAGGACTCAAGGTGTGGCCTAACCAGTGCTGAGTACAGGGGCAGAATGACCTCCCTGCTCCTGCTGGCCACACTCTTCCTGATACAGGCCAGGATGCCATTGGCCTTCTTGGCCACTTGGGCACACTGGTCTTGAGACAGAAAGAAGACTCCCAGAAGACAAATCCAGGGGGCAAACAGGTAACATGATGCATTTTCCCCAGACAATGGCAAACTGCAGGTGAAAGAGATGAAGAACAGCAGGAGAGCAGTTTTGGAATCCCTGAGCCAGGCTTCCTGAAAAGGAGAAGGGAAAGCACTGAAGCTACTTACATTGTACTGATGGTTAGCCACAGGTTTGTAGTTCGTGGTTACAGCTTTGTCCAGCTGCTGGGATAGCCTTACAGGTTTAGAAGATTCTTCTATCTGTAATCTGCAAAGGAAATGATAGAGGAAATTAATACAAATTCAGACAAGGACACACTCAAAATCAATGCAAACAAATCTGCAAGCATGAACCATCTTGTTGAGGTTCAGCAAGACCAAGGGCAGGGTCCTGCAGCTGGGTGGAGGCAATCCCAGGCACAAATGCAGGCTGGGCAGGGACTGGCTGGAAAGCAGCCCTGAGGAGAGAGACTTGGGGGTGCTGGGGGAGGAGAAGCTCAACAGGAGCTCTCAGTGTGCACTTGCAGCCCACAAAGCCAATCAGATCCTGGGCTGCAGCAGGAGAAGTGTGGCCAGCAGGGCAAGGGAGGTGATTCTCCCCCTCTGCTCAGCTCTGGGGAGACCCCACCTGGAGTCCTGCCTCCAGTTCTGGAGCCCCTATTCCAAGAGGGATCTGGAGGTGCTGGAAGGTGTCCAGAGAAGGGCCAGGAGGATGAGCAGAGGGCTGGAGCACCTCTCCTGTGAGGACAGACTGAAGGAGTTGGGGCTGTTCAGTCTGGAGAAGAGAAGGCTCCCAGGTGACCTCATTGTGGCCTTCCAGTATCTGAAGGGGGCTACAGGAAGGCTGGGGAGGGACTGCTCAGGATCTCAGGGAGTGCTAGGACTAGGGGGAATGGAATGAAGCTGGAGGTGGGGAGATTGAGGCTGGAGGTGAGGAGGAAGTTCTTCCCCATGAGAGTGGTGAAGCCCTGGAATGGGTTGTCCAGGGAGGTGGTTGAGGCTCCATCCCTGGAGGTGTTTAAGCCCAGGCTGGATGAGGCTCTGGGCAGCCTGATCTAGTGTGGGGTGTCCCTGCCTGTGGCAGGGGGGTTGGAACTAGATGATCCTTGTGCTCCCTTCCAACCCTGACTGATACTATGATACTACTATGATCCTTTATCAGAGGTCAGCTCCAAACATATCATAAATAAACCAAGATGCCCTCATCTGCATTAAAACTCTCCCATTCTCCTGGTGTTTGAGGACACTGTGAATTATCAGGTAACTCCATGCTAGAGAAGATACTGAAACACTAAAAACCAAGCAACTGTGAAGGGAGGCTACTAAAATCCATGTCTGAACATGGATTTACTTCAAAAGTCTGACACTCAGGGGGAGCAAAAGCACTTGCTCTTAACTATAAAAGACCAAATGTAACCCAAATGAACCCAGCACTGCCTGGCTTCCTAAGCTGAGGGCTGAAAAACCTTTTGATCCATCTCTGCTGACTCCCACAGCACAGCCAGCATCAGAATTCATGACCTTCTCTTAGGTGTTTTAATGTAGAGATAGAAATTTCTGTGCCCTTTCTTGGGGCATTACAGGACAGCAACAGAGCACAAATAACTGCTTTATGAGCACTTTTAAAGGCATGAAGACAGAGAAAACCACCCAGGTTCAAGCCAATGTACAATCAGGCCTCAAATCATACAGTTAAGAACAGATGACCTTCAGTCCTCGTTGGGATAGACTCTGAGATGGTCAGAGGTTGAACACATTTTGTCAAGCTCCCCCCTGCCTGACTTAAAGCTTGTAGAATAGAATAGAATAGAATAGAATAGAATAGAATAGAATAGAATAGAATAGAATAGAATAGAGTAGAATAGAACAGAGTAGAATAGAATAGAATAGAATAGAGTAGAATAGAACAGAATAAAATGGAATAGAATAGACCAGACCAGACCAGGTTGGAAGAGACCTTCAAGATCATCGTGTCCAACCCATCAACCAATCCAACACCATCTAATCAACTAACCCATGGCACCAAGCACCCCATCAAGTCTCCTCCTGAGCACCTCCAGTGATGGTGACTCCTCCACCTCCCCAGGCAGCCCATTCCAATGGGCAATCACTCTCTCTGTATAGAACTTCTTCCTGACCTCCAGCCTGAACTTCCCCTGGTGCAGCCTGAGACTGTGTCCTCTTGTTCTGGTGCTGGCTGCCTGGGAGAAGAGACCAACCTCTGCCTGTGTAGAACCTCCCTTCAGGTAGTTGTAGACAGCAATAAGGTCACCCCTGAGTCTCCTCCTCTCCAGGCTAAGCAACCCCAGCTCCCTCAGCCTCTCCTCATAGGGCTGTGCTCCAAGCCCCTCACCAACTTTGTTGCCCTTCTCTGGACAAGCTCCAGCAAGTCAACCTCCTTCCCAAACTGAAGGGCCCAGAACTGGACACAGGGCTCCAGGTGTGGCCTAACCAGTGCAGTGTACAGGGGCAGAATGACCTCCTTGCTCCTGCTGGCCACACTGTTCCTGATGCAGGCCAGGATGCCATTAGCCTTCTTGGCTGCCTGGGCACACTGCTGGCTCATGTTCAGCCTACTCTCAACCAGTACCCCCAAGTCCCTTTCTGCCTGGCTGCTCTCAGCCACTCTGAATCACCAAGGTTGGAAGAGACCTCAAAGATCATCGAGTGCAACCTGTCACCACAGACCCCATGACTAAACCATGACACCAAGTTCCATGTCCAGTCCCCTCTTGAACACCCCCAGGGGTGGTGACTCCACCACCCCCCTGGGCAGCACATTCCAATGACTAATGACTCTCTCAGTGAAGTTCTGGCATTGAAAAATAACAATACAGGAAATTTCAACCCTATTTGAGTGCAGCTTCCATACATCAATCATTCTTTCCACAGCAGCAGTTTATTTCATAGCAGTTTTCACTTGCCATGCAGGATATGCCTTTCAGTTCTTTTACCTCAACCTTCTAATTACCACCCCAGCACAAAATCAAATCTGTTGGAGATGGCCTCTAAAGGTTGAAGGCAGTGAAGTTACATTTAACATGTAGAGTGTCCCAGCACACAATCTGGAAAGCAAGGAAAAACCTCTTTGCCTGCTCAGGAAACTGGATGGAAGCCTCTGAGTGGAAATGGACAATGTAATTCAGCTACCAATGTATCTGCCTGCAAGAAATGTCAGATATGTTCAGGTTGGACTTCAAGATTTCTTGCCAAAGATTGCCAAATCATCACCCAGAGACCTCAGGTGGTCTTCAGAAAACTGGCTGACAGCACAATGTTACCTTTTTGGTCTGTTTCCAGTTGATGAATTGCAGAATGGAATGGAATGGAATGGAATGGAGTGGAATGGAATGGAATGGAATGGAATGGAATGGAGTGGAATGGAATGGAATGGAATGGAATGGAATGGAATAGAATAGAATAGAATAGAATAGAATAGAATAGAATAGAATAGAATAGAATAGAATAGAATAGAACAGAACAGAACAGAGCAGGGTAGGATAGGATAGGATAGGATAGGATAGGATAGGATAGGATCGGATCATTCAGGGTTGGAAGGGACCACAAGGATCATCCAGTTCCAACCCCCCTGCCATGGGCAGGGACACCCCACACTACATCAGCCTGCCCACAGCCTCATCCAGCCTGGGCTTAAACACCTCCAGGGATGGGGCCTCAACCACTTCCTCCTCACCTCCAGCCTCAATCTCCCCACCTCCAGCTTCATTCCATTCCCCCTAGCCCTATCACTGCCTGAGAGCCTTAGCAGTCCCTCCCCAGCCTTCCTGTAGCCCCCTTCAGATACTGGAAGGCCACAATGAGGTCACCTGGGAGCCTTCTCTTCTCCAGACTGAACAGCCCCAACTCCTTCAGTCTGTCCTCACAGGAGAGGTGCTCCCAGCCCTCTGCTCATCCTCCTGGCCATTCCCTGGACACCTTCCAGAGTGGAATGGAATGGAATGGAATGGAATGGAATGGAATGGAATGGAATGGAATGGAATGGAATGGAATGGAATGGAATGGAACAGAGCAGAATGGAACAGAAACAGAGCAGAGCAGAGCAGAGCAGAGCAGAGCAGAATAGAATAGAATAGAATAGAATAGAATAGAATAGAATAGAATAGAATAGAATAGAATTAACCAGGTTGGGAAAGACCTTTGAGATCATCAAGTCCAACCTTTCACCCAACACCATCTGATCAACTAAACCATGGCACCAAGTGCCTCATCCAGTCTCTCCTTAAACACCTCCAGTGATGGTGACTCCACCACCCTCCCTGGGCAGCACATTCCAATGGCCAATCTCTCTTTCTGGGGAACAATTTCATCCTAACACCCAGCCCTGATAACAAGAACTAAAATCATTTCACATTCTCAGTACCACATTCAAATGCAAGCAGCAGTTGCCACATGCCAGTATGGAAACCTAAGTGGGGGAAGCATGGTGACTCAGGAGGCAAAACCTTTTTATTACTATGTATTTATTCTACACATGCATCTTGCTCTTCTCCCTGATGTGCAACCTTTCTCATAGTTTTTTTTCAGCAGCTTTCAAGATCTCCTGGAAAACAGCAGAGCTTCAGGTCGCCTCCCTTGCACAGGGCAGGCCACACGCAGTCACGTGTTGCCACGTGCAGCTGCTGCCCATCTGGAGCTAACCTCCCCCCAGCATGCCTGAACACAGGTAAATGGCCTGACAGATGTGCCATAAACCCCAAATTAGCAAACAGCTCAAGCACTGGAATTTGCTGAGTGCTCTGCAAACCAGAAGGACAAATAAGCCTCTAATCATTTTGTCCAGACAAATGTGTTGATACGGAACACTATCTGCAAGGGAAAGACGGTGCTGTGGGGTGGGATTTGGGCTGGGGTTGGAGAACCCTTTACCTGGACCTGAGCAAAGCCTTCGACACTGTCCTGCACCACATCCTGGTCTCCAAGCTGGTGACACATGAGTTGGATGGGTGACCACAAGATGGATAAGGAACTGGCTGGATGGCTGCACCCAAAGAGTGGCTGTCAATGGCTCCATGTCCCAGTGGAGGCCAGGGACAAGCAGAGTCCCTCAGGGATCAGTCCTGGGACCAGGCTTGGTCAACATCTTTGTGGGTGCCAGGGACAGTGGCATTGAGTGCACCCTCAGCAGGTTTCCTGATGACACCAAGCTGTGTGGTGCAGGCAGACAGGCTGGAGGGAAGGGAGGCCATCCAGAGGGACCTGGACAGGCTGGAGAGGTGGGCACAAGCCAACCTCAGGAGGTTCAACAAGACCAAGGGCAGGGTCCTGCAGCTGGGTGGAGGCAATCCCAGGCACAAATGCAGGGCTGGGGCAGGGACTGGCTGGAAAGCAGCCCTGAGGAGAGAGACTTGGGGGTGCTGGGGGGAGGAGAAGCTCACCAGGAGCTCTCAGTGTGCACTTGCAGCCTGCAAAAGCAATCAGATCCTGGGCTGCATCAGCAGAAGTGTGGCCAGCAGGGCAAGGGAGGTGATTCTCCCCCCTCTGCTCAGCTCTGGGGGAGGACCCCCACCTGGAGTACTGCCTCCAGTTCTGGAGCCCCCTATTGCAAGAGGGATGTGGAGGGGCTGGAAGGTGTCCAGAGAAGGGGCCAGGAGGACGAGCAGAGGGCTGGAGCACCTCTCCTATGAGGACAGACTGAAGGAGTTTGGGGCTGTTCAGTCTGGAGAAGAGAAGGCTCCCAGGTGACCTCATTGTGGCCTTCCAGTATCTGAAGGGGGCTACAGGAAGGCTGGGGAAGGACATGCTCAGGCTCTCAGGTAGTGCTAGGACTAGGGGGAATGGAATGAAGCTGGAGGTGGGGGAGATTGAGGCTGGAGGTGAGAGGAGGAAGTTCTTCCCCATGAGAGTGGTGAAGCCCTGGAATGGGTTGTGCAGGGAGGTGGTTGAGGCCCCTGTCCCTGGAGGTGTTTAAGCCCAAGCTGGATGAGGCTGTGGCCAGGCTGATGTAGTGTGGGGTGTCCCCTGCCCCATGGCAGGGGGGGTTGGAACTAGGTGATCCTTGTGGTTCCTTCTAACCCTGAATGATAATATGATACTATGAACCATGCTGTAATTCCTCCTTGTTCAGGAAGGAGTATGCCTGGCTGCATACTGCTTGGTGAGTTGTACCCAGCAAGAGAGATTGGGCCATTGGAATGTGCTGCCCAGGGAGGTGGTGGAGTCACCATCCCTGGAGGTGTTCAAAAAGGGACTGGATGTAGCACTTGAAGCCATGGTTTAGTTAGCCCTGAGGTGTTGGGTGCTAGGTTGGACTTGAGGATCTCTGAGTTCTTTTCCAACCTTATTAATTCTAGGATTCTTCTATGCTGCATCAGAAATAGTGTGGCCAGCAGGAGCAGGGAGGTCATTGTGCCCCTGGACTCTGCACTGGGTAGGCCACACCTTGAGTCCTGTGTCCAGTTCTGGGCCCCTCAGTTTAAGAAGGACACTTGAATGCCATAGTTCACTCATGATGTCTGTGGTGACAGGTTGGACTTCAAGATCTTTGAGGTCTCCTTCCAACCTTGGTGATTCTGTGACTCTGTATCCCAGAGAAGGGCAACAAAGCAGGAGAGAGGGACTCAAGCAGAAGTCCTTTGAGGAGAGGCTGAGGGAGCTGGGATTGCTTAGCCTGGAGAAGAGGAGGCTCAGGGGAGACCTTCTTGCTGTCTACAACTCCCTGAAGGGAGGTTTGCAGCCAGGTGGGGGTTGGTCTCTTCTCCCAGGCAACCAGCACCAGAACAAGAGGACACAGTCTCAAGCTGTGCCAGGGGAGGTTTTAGGCTGGAGTGTGAGGAGAAAATCCTTCCCAGCAAGAGAGATTGGCCATTGGAATGTGCTGCCCCAGGGAGGTGGTGGAGTCACCGTCCCTGCAGGTATCCGAAAAAGGATTGGATGTGGCACTTGAAGCCATGGTTTTAGTTAGTCCTGAGGTGCTGGGGTGCTAGGTTGGACTTGATCATCTCTGAGGTCCTTTCCAACCTTACTGATTCTGTGATTCTAGATAACTGACTTTTAAAATTTGTATACCTGTTGCTTGAAAAAAGTTGATGTAGAATGGAATGGAATGGAATGGAATGGAATGGGGGAAGGGAAGGGAAGGGAAGGGAAGGGAAGGGAAGGGAAGGAAGGGGAAGGGAAGGGAAGGGAAGGGAAGGGAAGGGAAGGGAAGGGAAGGAAGGGAAGGGAAGGGAAGGGAAGGGAAGGGAAGGGAAGGGAAGGGAAGGGGAAGGGAAGGGAAGGAAGGGAAGGGGAAGGGAAGGGAAGGGAAGGGAAGGGAAGGGAAGGGAAGGGAGAGGGAAGGGAAAGGGAAGGGAAGGGAAGAGAAGAGAAGAGAAGAGAGAAGAGAAGAGAAGAGAAGAGAAGAGAAGAGAAAGAGAAGAGAAGAGAAGAGAAGAGAAGAGAAGAGAAGAGAAGATAAGAGAAGAGAAGGAGAAGAGAAGAGAAGAGAAGAGAAGAGAAGAGAAGAAGAAGAGAAGAAGAGAGAAGAGAAGGAAGAGAAGAGAAGAGAAGAGAAGAGAAGAGAAGAGAAGAGAAGAGAAGAGAAGAGAAGAGAAGAGAAGAGAAGAGAGAGAAGAGAAGAGAAGAGAAGAGAAGAGAAATGAACCAGGTTGGAAAAGGACCTTCGAGATTGTGCCCAACCCTATCACCCAACACCAATTTCACGAAGCACTTTGTACAGGGCTTTCTCAGAGTGGATGTGCTGAAGCTTAATTGAAACTGTTGGTAGGAATAAAGAAAGAAGGAAAGAAAAATCAATAGCTACTGTGAGTCAGGGGTGACAGTGATTTAAAGGGAGCAGTGGCTTTTTCCCTATCAGTTTTTTACTGGCACTTGCAGGAGCGTGACAGTTGAACGCCTTAGTTATGGCTCAGAACTAGACCCTAACTCTCCAAGGAGTTGAGATTTCCCCTGGATGCTTGTGGGGAAATAAGCTGGTGGCATTAATTCATGCTAATATCTGCACTGGGAGAAAAAAAAAGGGATAATGGCAGATGGATTCTTTTTCCTCCTGAAACTGCCAATAAATTAGTGCCAGAGCAGCCCCCCAGCCTGCACACTGTAGCTGTCTCTGCCACCCCCAGGATCAAATATAGCTCTTCTCTGCCCTTGAAATACATCAAGCAGACCAGCACAGCATTGAATTCACCACAGTCATTTCCCAAGCAACATGTATTTTCTACTGCAGCTCTTGATTTTCTCATTGTGCCTGCAGTTGAACAAGAAGGGAAAAAAAAAACTTAGAGCAGGTCTGGGAATAAATTCTATAGGACTTGTCAACAGGCAGCAGGCTCATAAAGGGAGACAAATGAAGGCAATATGGAGATTCCTAGAGGAAGATGCTGACTGGCTTTTAAATACACGTAGCTCCCAGCAATAAGAAAGAAACCTTTAGAACAAAACAAAGGTTTCACAGCTTAGAAGCAGGTGTTAAACAGAAACACTTCTAGGCCTTGAATTCTTGGCATTTCTGAGGGAATTATTGTAGAAATGGGATGAGGAGAGGAGAGGAGAGGAGAGGAGAGGAGAGGGAGAGGAGAGGAGAGAGAGAGGAGGAGAGAGGAGCAGGAGAGGAGAGGTTCGGAGAGGAGAGGAGAGGTTCAGAGAGGAGAGGAGAGGAGAGGTTCAGAGAGGAGAGGAGAGGAGAGGTTCAGAGAGGAGAGGAGAGGTTCAGAGAGGAGAGGAGAGGAGAGGTTCAGAGAGGAGAGGAGAGGTTCGGAGAGGGAGAGGTTCAGAGAGGAGAGGTTCAGAGAGGAGAGAAGAGGAGAGGAGAGGTTCGGAGAGGTTCGGAGAGGTTCGGAGAGGAAAGGTTCGGAGAGGTTCGGAGAGGTTCGGAGAGGTTCGGAGAGGTTCGGAGAGGAGAGGAGAGGAGAGGAGAGGAGAGGATGGAATAGAATTAACCAGGTTGGAAAAGACCTTTGAGATCATTGACTCCAACCTATCACCCAACACCATCTAATCAACTAAACCATGGCACCAAGCACCCCCATCCAGTCTCTTCCTAAACACCTCCAGTGATGGTGACTCCACCACCTCCTCCCTGGACAGCACATTCCAATGGCCAATCTCTCTTTCTGGGAAGAACTTCTTCCTAACATCCAGCCCAAACTTCCCCTGGCACAGCTTGAGACTGTGTCCTCCTTGCTCTGGTGCTGGTTGCCTGGGAGAAGAGACCAACCCCCACCTGGCTTACAACCTCCCTTCAGGGAGTTGGAGAGAGCAAGAAGGTCTCCCTTGAGCTTCCTCTTCCCCAGGCTAAGCAACCCCAGCTCCCCTCAGCCTCTCCTCACAGGGCTGTGCTCCAAAACCCCTCCCCAGCTTGGTTGCCCTTCTCTGGACACCTTCCACAATGACTTCCCTGCTCCTGCTGGCCACACTGTTCCTGATGCAGGCCAGGATGCCATTGGCCTTCTTGGCTACCTGGGCACACTGCTGGCTCCTGTTCAGCCTACTCTCAACCAAGTACCCCCCAGGTCCCTTTCTGCCTGGCTGCTCTTGGCAGCTCCTATTCCAATATTTAATAACCCTTTCAGTGAAGAAATTTTCCCTAGTACCCAACAGAAACCTTCCCTAGTGCAACTTCAGGTCATTTCTTCTTGCTCTATCACTTAACTGCAAAGAAATGAACATTTCCTTATTACCATTCCTGTACTCTGGCAGAGCAGAGAAGTCTGCAGCTCTGCAGTTGCAAATGTCAGGATTTTGCAGTCCTTTCCATCCTCTGGCCATCAAATTCAATCAGTTCGTGCCCAGAAGGCACTAATTCAACATTTTCCTTTTAATGCATGCCTCACAGGTGTCTGCCCAGTTTGCAGCCCAACACAAGTGGTAAGATCAAGCTTAAGAGACAAACAAAAGCAGACCTAGAGGGGACAGCCTCTGCCAAGGACGATGCCAGCATTCAAGTGCCACGTGTGCCCCTGCTGGGTTTGCTCTATCTCTATGTGGGGCACCTAAGCTTAATTTCTAAGATGACAGAATGGAATGGAATGGAATGAATGGAATGGAATGGAATGGAATGGAATGGAATGGAATGGAATGGAATGCAATGGAATAGAATAGAATAGAATAGAATAGAATAGAATAGAATAGAATAGAAGAATAGAATAGAATAGAATAGAATAGAATAGAATAGAATAGACCAGACCAGGCTGGAAGAGACCTTCAAGATCATTGTGTCCAACCTATCATCCAACAGCACCCAACCAACCAACCCATGGCACCAAGCACCCCCATCAAGGAACTGGCTTGATGGCTGCACCCAAAGAGTGGCTGTCAATGGCTCCATGTCCCAGTGGAGGCCAGGGACAAGCAGAGTCCCTCAGGGATCAGTCCCTGGGACCAGGCTTGGTCAACATCTCTGTGGGTGCCATGGACAGTGGCATTGAGTGCACCCTCAGCAAGTTTGCTGATGACACCAAGCTGTGTGGTGCAGCAGACAGGCTGGAGGGAAGGGAGGCCATCCAGAGGGACCTGGACAGGCTGGAGAGGTGGGCACAAGGCCAACCTCAGGAGGTTCAACAAGAACAAGTGCAGGGTCCTGCATCTGGGTGGAGGGCAATCCCAGGCACAAATCCAGGCTGGGCAGGGAGTGGCTGGAAAGCAGCCCTGAGGAGAGAGACTTGGGGGTGCTGGGGGGGAGGAGAAGCTCAACAGGAGCTCTCAGGTGTGCACTTGCAGCCCACAAAGCTAATCAGATCCTGGGGCTGCATCAGGAGAAGTGTGGCCAGCAGGGCAAGGGAGGTGATCTCTCCCTCTGCTCAGCTCTGGGGAGACCCCACCTGGAGTACTGCCTCCAGTTCTGGAGCCCCTATTCCAAGAGGGATGTGGAGGTGCTGGAACGTGTCCAGAGAAGGGCCAGGAGGATGAGCAGAGGGCTGGAGCACCTCTCCTGTGAGGGACAGACTGAAGGAGTTGGGGCTGTTCAGGTCTGCAGAAGAGAAGGCTCTGAGGTGACCTCATTGTGGCCTTCCAGTATCTGAAGGGGGCTACAGGAAGGCTGGGGAGGGGGACTGCTCAGGATCTCAGGTAGTGCTAGGACTAGGGGGGAATGGAATGAAGCTGGAGGTGGGGAGATTCAGGCTGGAGGTGAGGAGGAAGTTCTTCCCCATGAGAGTGGTGAAGCCCCTGGAATGGGTTGTCCAGGGAGGTGGTTGAGGCCCTGTCCCCTGGAGGTGTTTAAGCCCAGGCTGGATGAGGCCTCTGGCCAGGCTGATCTAGTGTGGGGTGTCCCTGCCCATGGCGGGGGGGTTTTGGAACTGCAAGATCCTTGTGGTCCCTTCCAACCCTGACTGATAACTATGATACTATGATACTATGATAAGTCTCCTCCTGAACACCTCCAGTGATGGTGACTCCACCACCTCCCGGGGCAGCACATTCCAATGGGCAATCACTGTCTCTCTGTCTTCCTCTGAACATCCAGCTTGAACCTCCCCTGGCGCAGCTTGAGACTGTGTCCTCTTGTTCTGGTACTGGCTGCCTGGGGAGAAGAGACCAACCTCTGCCTGTCTACAACCTCCCTTCAGGTAGTTGTAGACAGCAATAAGGTCACCCCTGAGTCTCCTCTTCTCCAGGCTAAGCAACCCCAGCTCCCTCAGCCTCTCCTCACAGGGCTGTGTTCCAAACCCCTCACCAACTTTGTTGCCCCTTCTCTGGATTTTTTCTAGCAAGTCAATCTCCTTCCTAAACTGAGGGGCCCAGAACTGGACACAGGACTCAAGGTGTGGCCTAACCAGTGCAGATTACAGGGGCAGAATGACCTCCCTGCTCCTGCTGGCCACACTGTTTCCTGATCAGGCCAGGATGCCATTGACCTTGTTGGCCAGCTGGGTACACTGCTGGCTCATGTTGAGTCCAACCATTGCTTGCAGGAAGAGAGTGTTGGGTGGGTTAATTGAGCAGTTCAATGTGAGCAAATTCAGCAGGTTAGTGCAAGGATATGATTAAGCTGTTAAAGAACAGCTGAACTGTGTGAGGTTGCCCTTTAATCTACCAATGGCAGCATGCAGCCATTCCCACACCAGGCATCAGGCAGTGCTTTCTTCCTGCAGCTTCATTTTAGTGTCCTTTGCAGCAGTTCCTTGCTGATTGTCTCCAAGCTGATTTTAA
>NW_027142439.1:2300554-2350200 GCF_026170545.1 Melanerpes formicivorus
AGAGAAAACATATGAGGCATTGTTGTGATGTCTTCTCACTCACTTGAAATGACAGCCCTGGGAAAAGTTAATTACTGGGCCAGTAATCAAATGTCAAAAACATCTATAAGAGATGAAGGGGGGGGGGAGGGGGGAGGGGATCATTTAAATGTCATTCCAACTGTGTGGCAGATTTAATGAGACTCTGCTCAAAGGTACCTCTAAACAGAAGGAGGGGATCAAACAGAAGGACTCAAACCCACATATTGTTGCAATCCTATTGTTGGAGCTCAGCCTAAGGGAGAAGAATCTGAAAGGAGAACTTCGGGATTTGACTAAGCATTGTTTCAAAAGCAAGGCTTTTGAATTCAGGTTCTTGGAGGGGAGAAGTGTTTCATATAGCTCATAGAGAATCATAGAATCATAGAATTGATAAGCTTGGAAAAGACCTCAGAGATCATCAACCTGTCACCCAACACCTCAGGACTAATTAAACCATGTCTTCACATGCCACATCCAATCCCTTTTTGAACACTTCCAGTGATGATGACTCCACTAGCTCCCTGGGCAGCACATTCCAATGGCCAATCTTGCTTTCTGGGAAGAACTTTCTCCTCACCTCAAGCCTAAACCTCCCCTGGCACAGCTGGAGACTCTGTCCTCTTGTTCTGGTGCTGGTTGCCTGGGAGAAGAGACCAACCCCCACCTGGCTACAACCTCCTTTCAGGTAGCTGTAGACAGCAAGAAGGTCGTTTCCTGCTCTCCAGGCTAAGCATCCTCAGCCTCTCCTCACAGGGCTGTGCTCCAAACCCCTCCCCAGCTTTGTTGCCCTTCTCTGCACACCTTCCAGAAACTCAACATCTTTCCTAAACTGAGAGGCCCAGAACTGGACACAGGACTCGAGGTGTGGCCTAACCAGTGCTGAGTCCAGGGGCACAATGACTTCCCTGCTCCTGCTGGCCACACTTCTCCTGATGCAGCCCAGGATCTGATTGGCTTTCTGGGCTGCAAGTGCACACTGAGAGCTCCTGTTGAGCTTCTCCTCCCCCAGCACCCCCAAGTCTCTCTCCTCAGGGCTGCTTTCCAGCCAGTCCCTGCCCAGCCTGCATTTGTGCCTGGGATTGCCTCGACCCAGCTGCAGGACCCTGCACTTGCTCTTGTTGAACCTCCTGAGGTTGGCTCGTGCCCACCTCTCCAGCCTGTCCGGGTCCCTGGAATGGGATGATCCTTGTGCTCCCTTCCAACCCTGACTGATTCTATGATTCTAAGTGAAGTTTTGCTTTTTGATAATCTTGTTTATATATAAAAGGAATTACTCCAGCTTCATTTTCTGTGGAGGTTGCCCACTAGCTGCTTGTTTTGAGCCATTTGCTTTGACAGAGTTGCTTCCAAGAAGCTCCTATCTACTGTAGCCAGAAGCTATGTCTGAACCAGATGATTCTTTTGTCAGCTGGCTTTTGTATAGCTAAATCCTCTAAACCTGACTTTTCTTCCCCTTCTTCATTTATATGGCAATCAACTGGAAGTAATTCTGCATCTTGCCAAACCTTCAGCTTTGGATTTTCTTTTCTTTCTTTAACATCAGAAACATTCTGAAATAAGCCACAACAAAACATTACTGATTTAGTTTTTTACAGTAAGGAGGATTCATAAACTTTGAATGAGAACTACTGACTCAGCTTGATTGAAGGCAAAAAGCAAGTGTGGCCAGCAGGAGGAGGGAAGTCATTGTGCCCCTGGACTCAGCACTGCTCAGGCCACACCTTGAGTCCTGTGTCCAGCTCTGGGCCACTCAGTTTAGGAAATATGTTGAGTTGCTGCAAGGTGTCCAGAGAAGGGCAACCAAGCTGGGGAGGGGTTTGGAGCACAGCCCTGTGAGGAGAGGCTGAGGGAGCTGGGGTTGCTTAGCCTGGAGAAGAGGAGGCTCAGGGGAGACCTTCTTGCTGTCTCCAACTCCCTGAAGGGAGGTTGTAGCCAGGTGGGGGTTGGTCTCTTCTCCCAGGCAAGCAGCACCAGAACAAGAGGACACAGTCTCAAGCTGCGCCGGGGGAGGCTTAGGCTGGATGCTAGGAAGAAATTCTTCCCAGAAAGAGAGATTGGCCATTGGAATGTGCTGCCCAGGGAGGCGGTGGAATCACTGTCCCTGGAGGTTTTTAAGAGGTGACTGGATGTGGCACTTGGTGCCATGGTTTATTTAGTCCTGAGGTGTTGGATGATAGCTTGGACTTGATGATCTCTGAGGTCTTTACCAACCTTATTGATTCTATGATTCTTAGACAGACACACGAGTACGCCAAGAGGCCCATGGAAACATCCCAGCTGACTGTGCAAAAAGGTGCTTCCCATACTTCCAAAAAGTCCTTTTAGGGAAGTCTTTCTGAACACCCTGGAGGTGTTTAAGCCCAGCCTGGATGAGGCTCTGGCCAGCCTGATCTACTGTGGGGTGACCCTGCCCTTGGCAGGGGGGTTGGAACTAGATGATCCTTGTGCTCCCTTCCAACCCTGACTGATACTATGGTACTATGATACTATGAACTCAGTAAGAGCTTGTGCTCCTGCTTTCTAGCCAAATTTGGACATCTCTGCCAAGTATTATTTCCACTTTGCACTCACCAGGGTTCCTAAATCCCAGACTTGAAGAACTCTCTGCTTATTCTTTCATTACAATAACAGCAATATGTGACATTCAGTCAAACCTGCTTAGAAATCCTCCTCATCTCCTCTGGATGATGCATAGGGCATTGGTGTTTCACTCATCAGTTTCAGAAAGTGAGCTTCCCCTAATCTATCTAACTCCCAATTACTTCATGCATAATTAGGCACTTCCTGATTTTCATTGCTCATGTTTATCACTGCAATATTTACACAGCCCCAATTACACAGCTGCCCATCTACAGCTTGGAACACATCACTAATTACATAGGTTTAATTAGGTTGTGATCCTCTACAAGGCAGGATATTGTTTTCAAGGGCCTTGTTCCAGCCTCATCACCCAGATGTTAGGAGATCAGCAAGTCCCTGAGGTGTATAAACTCATTTGGATGTCCTGATCCTTTCAGAGAACTAAAACCACAGGTGAAAATGGCACACATATTTCTTTTCTAGTTTCTCTATCTAGACCTAAAATATACCAGCTTAGAATCACTGACAGAGGCAACACTCAACCTGTGAACCCTTCCATGATGTTTTATGTTTTAAAAAGTAGATTAAAAGAAAGGCAGGTTTTATCTGTTTGAGGTTTGAAATCTCTGTTGGAAAACAGTATCAATTAGGATAGGATAGGATAGGATAGGATAGGATAGGATAGGATAGGATAGGATAGGATAGGATAGGATAGGATAGGATAGGATATAAGGAGAAGAGAAGAGAAGAGAAGAGAAGAGAAGAGAAGAGAAGAGAAGAGAAGAGAAGAGAAGAGAAGAGAAGAGAAGAGAAGAGAAGAGAAGAGAAGAGAAGAGAAGAGAAGAGAAGAGAAGAGAAGAGAAGAGAAGAGAAGAGAAGAGAAGAGAAGAGAAGAGAAGAGAAGAGAAGAGAAGAGAAGAGAAGAGAAGAGAAGAGAAGAGAAGAGAAGAGAAGAGAGAGAGAGAGAAGAGAGGAGAGAGAAGAGGGAAGAGAGAAGAGAGAAGAATGAAGAGAGAAGAGAGAAGAGAATTAACCAGGTTGGAAAAGACCTTCAAAATCATCAGGTCCAACCTATCACCCAACACCATCTGATCAACTCAACCATGGCACCAAGTGTCTCATCCAGTCTCTTCCTAAACACCTCCAGTGATGGTGACTCCACCACCTCCCTGGGCAGCACATTCCAATGGCCAATCTCTCTGCCTGTGAAGAACTTCTTCCTAACATCCAGCCTAAACCTCCCCTGGTGCAGCTTGAGACTGTGTCCTCTTGTTTTAGCTGCTCTTTGTCCTCACAAAGGCGTAACTCGTGGGAACCACCATCCCCTCCACACTGGATATTTGTCTGCTAATATACAAGAAGAGCTAAAAAGAGTTGTAAAAAAGAAGCAGCAATATATTCAGCTTTAATAATTAACTCAGACTGGGTGATACAGGCACCAATTCACAAAACCTACATGATTACTCCTACTCCACAACTATGCTGTAGGTGTTTGTCTCCGAGTTACCCTGACTATATTTCCAACCTGGTCTGGTCTGGTCTATTCCATTCCATTCCATTCCATTCCATTCCATTCCATTCCATTCCATTCCATTCCATTCCATTCCATTCCATTCCATTCCATTCCATTCCATTCCATTCCACTCTGCTCTATTCTATTCTATTCTATTCTATTCTATTCTATTCTATTCTATTCTATTCTACTCCATTCCATTCCATTCCATTCCATTCCATTCCATTCCATTCCATTCCATTCCATTCCATTCCATTCCATTCCATTCCATGCTATTCTATTCTATTCCATTCAATTCCATTCCATTCTGTTCTATTCTATTCTACTCTATTCTGTTCTATTCTATTCAATTCTATTCTATTCTATTCTATTCTAATCTATTCTGTTCTACTCTATTATGCTCTATTCTATTCTACGCTACTCTACTTCATTCCATTCCATTCCATTCCATTCCATTCCATTCCATTCCATTCCATTCCATTCCATTCCATTTTCTCCTGGTCAACACTACAGCAATAAAGTGAATTTCATATTACTTTACATCTGTGGTAGAAAGCCAGGGGAAGAGGGGGTCGGTGCACACAGCTGGAAACTAGATCAGACACTTTAATTCGGCTACAATTTAATGGGACATCTTTGTATGATTCAGTTTCACAGCATGGATGAATACGAATCCTTCAGGGATTTAATTAGCTGCATTTTATCCTAAATTGCATTCACACAGACAGATGCTGCTCCTGCATCATGCTGGGAATAACAAAGACCAGCTGACACTTAAGAACAGATCTGAAATGTGGTTTTCTGCAGGCATTAGGTACAGTAAGAGGATCCTGCTCTCTGGAGGAGGAAATTGAGAATGGAATAGAATAGAATAGAATAGAATAGAATAGAATAGAATAGAATAGAATAGAATAGAATAGAATAGAATAGAATAGAACAGACCAGATTGGAAGAGACCTTCAATATCATTGTGTCCAACCTATCATCCAATGCCACCTAATCAACTAACCCATGCAACCAAGCACCCCATCAAGTCTCCTCCTAAACACCTCCAGTGATGGTGACTCCACCACCTTCCTGGGCAGCACATTCCAATGGGCAAAACACTCTTTCTGTGAAGAACTTCTTCTTAACATCCAGCCTAAACTTCCCCTGGTGCAGCTTGAGACTGTGTCCTCTTGTTCTGGTGCTGGTTACCTGGGAGACAAGACCAATCTCTGCCTGGCTACAACCTCCCTTCAGGTAGTTGTAGACAGCAATAAGGTCACCCCTGAGTCTCCTCTTCTCCAGGCTAAGCAACCCCAGCTCCCTCAGTCTTTCCTCATAGGGTTTGTGCTCCAAACCCCTCCCCAGCTTTGTTGCCCTTCTCTGGACACATTCCAGCAACTCAACCTCCTTCCTAAACTGAGGGGCCCAGAACTGGACACAGGACTCAAGGTGTGGCCTAACCAGTGCAGTGTACAGGGGCACAATGACCTCCCTGCTCCTGCTGGCCACACTGTTCCTGATGCAGGCCAGGATGCCATTGGCCCTCTGGGCTGCCTGGGCACACTGCAGGCTCATGTTCAGCCTACCATGAACCAGCACCCCCAGGTCCCTCTCTGCCTGGCTGCTCTCAGCCACTCTGACCCCAGCCTGTAGCACTGCATGGGGTTGTTGTGGCCAATGTGCAGAACCTGGCACTTGGATGTGTTCAATCTCCTGCCCTTGGACTCTGCCCATCTGTCCAGCCTGTCGAGGTCCCTCTGTAGTGCCCTTCTACCTTCTAACAGATCAACTCCTGCCACCAGCTTGGTGTCATCAGCAAATTTACTGCTGATGGACTCAATCCCCTCATCCAGATCATCAATAAAGATATTGAACAGGATGGGGCCCAGCACTGATCCCTGGGGCACACCACTAGTGCCTGGCTGCCAGCTGGCTGTGACACCATTCACCACCACTCTCTGGGCTCAGCCTCCAGCCAGTTCCTAGCCCAGCTCAGAGTGCTGCTGTCCAAGCCAGGGGCTGACAGCTTGGCCAGGAGTTTGCTATGGGGGACAGTGTCAAAGGCCTTGCTGAAGTCCAGGCAGACTACATCCACAGCCTGCCCCACATCCACCAGGCAGTCACCTGATCATAGAAGGAGATCAGGTTGGTCAGGCAGGACCTGCCCTTCCTAAATCCATGCTGGCTGGGCCTGATCCCTTGGCCATCCTGTAAGTGCTGTGTGACTGCCCTCAAGAGGACCTGTGCCATAATCTGGGTTGGTTCACCACACTGACACCATGGGAAGTTTGGTTTAGACAGAAATTAACTCCACAAAGTTATAGATTTTGTCAAGCTACAAAATGCTTCTTTTGCTTCTGACGCCAAAAAGGCTGTGCAAGGGAATTACCAATTTGCTGTACCCTTATCTGGGCTTTATGAGAGCCTACAAAAGCATCCCCATTATGAAAACTCATGATTTTGATCAATTAACCTTTTCTCAGCTGAAAGGTCATTGCTGCAATATAGCTGCTTCTTAGTGCTTCAAGCATTTTCATTATAGCTTCAGCCTTTTGGGATGGAGAACTTTTATTCCCTGCATTTTACTTCAGAGAAAGACTACTTGTCTTTCAAAGGATATTGCTGAAAACTCCCCTTCCAACATATGCCACCAATCAAGGCTGGGGTTGGAGTGGCTGGAGAGCGGCAAAACAGAGAGGGACCTGGGGGTGCTGATTGACAGCCACCTAAATATGAGCCAGCAGTGTGCTCAGGTGGCCAAGAAGTCCAATGGCATCCTGGCCTGCATTAGGAATAGTGTGGCCAGCAGGAGCAGGGAAGTCATTGTGCCCCTGGACTCAGCACTGGTTAGGCCACACCTTGAGTCCTGTGTCCAGTTCTGGGGCCCTCAGTTTAAGAAGGACATTGAGACACCTGAACGTGTCCAGAGAAGGGCAAAAAGGCTGGGGAGAGGCCTTGAGCACAGCCCTGTGAGGAGAGGCTGAGGGAGCTGGGGTTGCTTAGCCGGGAGAAGAAAAGGTTCAGGGCCTCATTGCTGTCTGCAACTACCTGAAGGGTGGTTGTAGCCAAGAGCAAGTTGGTCTCTTCTCTCAAGTAGTGGGTTACAGGCTCCAATCAGTCTTGAATGCTTTTCTGTCTGGCAGGGCTTCTGATGGGAAGTCTCCCTTAAGCCTGTTGGAGCATCACTGTCAGTTCAAAGGCTCTTGAGATGCAGGAGTTTTTCCCCCCTAGAAGTGTTTTTTTGTTTCTGGCTGCACTGTGCTTCCCAAAAATGCACTGCTGCCTGCAGTGTCTTAGGGAAAAGGAGAAGTCTTGCTGCTCTGTAGCATCAAGCCAGGTGTCAGGGAGAAGAGATTAAACTGTGGTTGTTTAGCCTGGACAAGAGGAGGCTCAGGGGAGGTCTTCTTGTTCTCTACAGCTACCTGAAGGGAGGTTGTAGCCAGGTGGGGGTTGGTCTCTTCTCCCAAGCACCCAGCACCAGAACAAGAGGACACAGTCTCAGGCTGCACCAGGGGAGGTTTAGGCTGGAGGTGAGGAGGAAGTTGTACACAGAGAGAGTGATTGCCCATTGGAATGGGCTGCCTGGGGAGGTGGTGGTGTCACCATCCCTAGAGGTGTTCAGGAGGAGACTTGATGGGGTGCTTGGTTGCATGGTTTAGTTGATTAGACAGTGTTGGATAATAGGTTGGATGCAATGATCTCAAAGGTCTCTTCCAACCTGGTTAATTCCTATTCTATTCTATTCTATTCTATTCTATTCTATTCTATTCTATCCTATCCTATCCTATCCTATCCTATCCTATCCTATCCTATCCTATCCTTTCCTATTGCATTCCATTGCATTGCATTGCATTGCATTCCATTCCATTCCATTCCATTCCATTCCATTCCATTCCATTCCATTCCATTCTCTTTGGTCACTGTGCTTGCTGCTCTCTGTAAAACACTCCCTGCTTTTCCATTTAAACTTTTCCATCACTTCTGCAATCCATTTGTGGGAGTCTCATTTATCTGCCCTGGTGGGAGGCAGGAGAGGATCTGCCTGGCCTCAATGATGAGCAAAGCCTCAGAACTGAACACAGCCCAAGAGCAGAAGGAGCGGCGGAAAGCTCTTTGCTGAGCTGTTTCTTTTCCTCATTCATTACTGTTTCTTCTTTAGCCTCCTTCCTGGCAAGGTCTCAGTCAGTACTCAAGCATACACACACAGTCTGAGAGAACAGCAGGACAGTAACCCAAATTTGTTATTACAAGTGGCAGGGTACAGTTCCTCCTCGTCCTGCTACTACCATTTCAAAAAAGGATTAGCTGGACATGCCTGCAAAGATATTGAAGTATTCAAAGGCCTCCAGCACCTCCAGATCCCTCTTGCAATAGGGGCTCCAGAACTGGAGGCAGGACTCCAGGTGGGGTCTCACCAGAGCTGAGCAGAGGGGGAGAATCACCTCCCTTGCCCTGCTGGCCACACTTCTTCTGCTGCAGCCCAGGATCTGATTGGCTTTGTGGGCTGCAAGTGCACACTGAGAGCTCCTGTTGAGCTTCTCCTCCCCCAGCACCCCCAAGTCTCTCTCCTCAGGGCTGCTTTCCAGCCACTCACTGCCCAGCCTGCATTTGTGCCTGGGATGCCTCGACCCAGATGCAGGACCCTGCCCTTGCTCTTGTTGAACCTCCTGAGGTTGGCTTGTGCCCACCTCTCCAGCCTGTCCAGCTCCCTCTGGATGGCCTCCCTTCCCTCCAGCCTGTCTGCTGCACCACACAGCTTGGTGTCATCAGCAAACCTGCTGAGGGTGCACTCAGTGCCACTGTCCATGGCACCCACAAAGATGTTGACCAAGCCTGGTCCCAGGACTGATCCCTGAGGGACTCTGCTTGTCCCTGGCCTCCACTGGGACATGGACCCATGGACAGCCACTCTTTGGGTGCAGCCATCAAGCCAGTTCTTTATCTTAACCTGGTAATTGAAACCTTTGATTTGGCACAAGGATAACTTTTAGCACTCAGTGATACCACACAATACTTGGAGCTCCTTGGCAGCAGGGTACTGTTGGACAATAGCAGTCTACTGATTCCTCACAAATGGCAAATACCATCAGTAGTATGTGAATAAAGTTGCTTAAAAATAGAAGAAGTGCTGTGGTGCTGACATTCCACATATTGTGTTAATTTGAGCTTGTCAGCCTGGGTAGCTGCCAAAGCAGTTTTGCAGACACCCAGAACACCAGCAGTACCCAAGATGACTACAGCATCTGGCAGGGTGGCTGGGAAGAGAGCCATGAGCTTCAGTGAGCTCTGCTCTGCAACAAAGAAAACAAAGATTTCCACCTGAACTCTGACACTGGTGTAGAAACAGCTTTTCTATACCAGTTAGCTATCTCACCTTGCCTGACAAGGCAAGCAGGATGGTAAATTACAAGAACAGAAGGTCCAATAAAACAGGGTAAGTCATGACAGCTTCAACTGCACTCTCTTTCAGAGGGTTTTTTCACCCATTACAGTGTGACTGTCATGCCACAGATGGAAAAGAAGATGAAAAGAAGGAATTGGTGCTGCCCTGGGAACAGGAAGGATGGGATGGAACGGAATGGAGTGGAATGGAATGGAATGGAATGGAATGGAATGGAATGGAATGGAATGGAGTGGAATGGAATGGAATGGAATGGAATGGAATGGAATGGGATGGAATGGAATGGAATGGAACAGGATGGAATGGAATGGAATGGAATGGGATGGAGTGGAATGGAATGGAATGGAATGGAAGGGAATGAAATGGAATGGGATGGAATGGAGTGGAATGGAATGGAATGGAATGCAATGCAGTGCAATGCAATGCAATGCAATGCAATGGAGTAGACTAGACTAGACTAGACTAGACTGGAATAGAATAGAGTGGAATGGAATGGAATGGAATGGAATGGAATGGAATGGAATGGAATGGAATGGAATGGAATGGAATGGAATGGAGTAGAATAGAATAGAATGGAATGGAATGGAATAGAATGGAGTGGAGTGGAATGGAATGGAATGGAATGGAATGGAATGGAATGGAATGGAGTAGAATAGAATAGAATGGAATGGAATGGAATAGAATAGAATGGAGTGGAATGGAATGGAACGGAACGGAACGGAACAGAACTGAACTGAACTGAATTGAATTGAATTGAATTGAATTGAATTGAATTGAATTGAATTGAATTGAATTAACCAGGTTGGAAGAGACCTTGGAGATCATCGAGTCCAACCTATCACCCAACACCATCTAATCAGCTAAACCATGGCACCAAGCACCCCATCAAGTCTCTCCCTAAACACTTCCACTGATGCTGACTCCACCACCTCCCTGGGCAGCACATTCCAAAATGGCCAATCCCTCTTTCTGGGAAGAACTTCTTCCTAACATCCAGCCTAAACCTCCTCCTGGTGCAGCTTGAGACTGTGTCCTCTTGTTCTGGTGCTGCTTGCCTGGGAGAAGAGACCAACCCCCACCTGGCTACAACCTCCCTTCAAGGAGTTGTAGACAGCAAGAAGGTCTCCCCTGAGCCTCCTCTTCTCCAGGCTAAGCAACCCCAGCTCCCTCAGCCTCTCCTCACAGGGCTGTGCTCCAAACCCCTCCCCAGCTTTGTTGCCCTTCTCTGGACTCAACATCTTTCCTAAACTGAGGGCCCCAGTAAAACAGGCTAAGTCATGACAGCTTAAACTGCACTCTGCTTCAGTGATTTTTTTTCACCTATTACAGTGTGACTTTCATGCCACAGATGGAATAGAAGATGAAAAGAAGGAATTGGGGCTACCCTGGGAACAGGAAGGATATCCCCAAGTACTAAACATGTCCCTCATTGAAACCTGGAAAGCACCTCAGTAGCAGAGACAACTTTGCTATTATTGCAGCCCTGATAACCATAAGGTAGGGAGACCTCCAGCACTGTACAACACCAGAGACTTGGGTTTCCTGAGAAGGAATCTGTGCCACTGACATTGAGGTTTACTGGAAACACAAGCACCCAGAGGTTGTGGTGCTGAGCACTGCTACTGAATGAGGCTATTTTCCAGCCCGAAGAAGCTGGCTACAACTAAAGCCTGAATATGTTCCAGGGTGACTATTTTCAGCCCTGCCCCTTTCAGTAGATAAAAAGGAAATGGATGCTGCCTGGCTAATTACCACAGAGGCAAACTGGATCCATTTTAAATGCAATGCCTCTGATAGCAGAGGGAAAGAAGTGGCACAACCAGCAGAAGAGGAGCACTGCTGCCTGAACTCCGTGTTAAAGAAACAGGGCAATGAGAGCCTTCCAATTACAACTATTGATTTTCTTGCCCAGGGCATAAGGAAAAATCCATGCAATCCCTGCCATAAACTCTACTGCTCCTCTGCATCCTTAAGCACCTCTGTTCCTCCTGCAAATGACCCTCGTGGCAGACTCCTCGCTGCAGTGCGCCGTTCTGAAAGGCACGGAACACCCTTGGCCTGCCCACCGCCAGGGAACAGGAGAGCATTCCAGAAGCAGTCATCACACTCCAGGGAAACACAGGGGGTGTCTGGACACAGCCCTGGGCAGGGTCTAGGTGGCCCTGTGTTGGGGTTTGAGTGTTAACTGGAATTGAAGAGCTCAAATGGCGGCAAGACTGAGAGCTCCCTTGCTCCCCTTTCCACCTTCCCGACAGACCAAAAAGGGAAGGGGAAAGAATAGGGGAAGCAGGGGGGGAAATAAGGGAAGGAATAAGGGAAAGAAAGGGGGGTAAGGAAAAAGGAGAGGGGGGTAAATCTACCAAGAAATAATTTGGATTTGGTTTGGAAGTAGAGAAGTGTCCTCTTGTCCTGGTGCTGGTTGCCTGGGAGAAGAGACCAACCCCCACCTGGCTATAATCTCTCTTCAGGGAGTTGTAGACAGCAAGAAGGTCACCCCTGAGCCTCCTCTTCTCCAGGCTAAGCAACCCCAGCTCCCTTAGCCTCTCCTCACAGGACTGTGCCCCAGACCTCTTCACAGACTCACTGCCCTTCCCTGGACATGTTCAAGTGTCTCAATATACTTCTTAAACTGAGGGACCCAGAACTGGACACAGGACTCAAGGTGTGGCCTAACCAGTGCTGAGGCCAGGGGCACAATGACTTCCCTGCTCCTGCTGGCCACACTCTTTATGATGCAGGCCAGGATGCCATTGGCCTTCTTGGCCACCTGGGCACACTGCTGGCTCATCTTCAGCTTACTATCAACCAGTACCCCCAGGTCCCTTTCTGCCTGACTGCTCTCCAGCCACTCTGACCCCAGCCTGTAGCACTGCATGGGGTTGTGGCCAAAGTGCAGCACTCAGCACTTGGACTCTGTGCTGTTGAACTTATCTCACTTAATAGTCTTACATTTCTTACTTGCTTCTCTCCATTAGTTCATATGAAAGAAAGTGGAAAATGGACCAAGAACTTAAGTACAAGTGGGCCTGCTACTTTGCAGTTCAATTGTTCACAAGCATAATGGCATTTGCCTGATGTCTAAAAACCTGGTACGTGTCCAGGAATATAAGAGTAGTAAAAAACACATCTCTCAACAGTCCAGTTTAACCCTACAAATATGATTATTAGATAATTTTCTATTCCAAGAGGGATGTGGAGGTGCTGGAAGGTGTCCAGAGAAGGGCCAGGAGGATGATCAGAGCGCTGGAGCACCTCTTCTGTGAGGACAGACTGAAGGAGTTGGGGCTGTTCAGTCTGCAGAAGAGAAGGCTCCCAGGTGACCTCATTGTGGCCTTCCAGGATCTGAAGGGGGCTACAAGAAGGCTGGGGAGGGACTGCTCAGGATCTCAGGGAGTGATAGGACTAGGGGGAATGGAATGAAGCTGGAGGTGGGGAGATTGAGGCTGGAGGTGAGGAGGAAGTTCTTCCCCATGAGAGTGGTGAAGCCCTGGAATGGGTTGTCCAGGGAGGTGGTTGAGGCCCCAGCCCTGGAGGTGTTTAAGCCCAGGCTGGATGAGGCTGTAGCCGGGCTGATGTAGTGTGGGGTGTCCCTGCCCATGGCAGGGGGGTTGGAACTATATGATCCTTGTGGTCCCTTCCAACCCTGACTGATACTGTGATACTATGAAATTGCATATTATTCTCCAGGAAACACTGACATATTTCCAACACGTGGAAAAGATCTTAGCACATGGAGAAGAAGCAAAACTGTGTGCTTAATGAGGAGCTACACAAAGCATCTCAAGTCTCAAGCTGTGCCAGGGGAGGCTTAGGCTGGATGTCAGGAAGAAATTCATCCCAGAAAGAGAGATTGGCCTTTGGAATGTGCTGCCCAGGGAGGTGGGGGAGACACCATCATTGGAGGTGTTGAAGAAGAGACTGGATGGGGTGCTTGGTGCCATGGTTTAGTTGATTAGATGGTGTTGGGTGATAGGTTGGACTGGATGATCTCTGAGGTCTTTTCCAACCTGTTTAATTCTATTCTATTCTATTCTATTCTATTCTATTCTATTCTATTCTATTCTATTCTATTCTGTTCCGTTCTGTTCTATTCTATTCCATTCCATTCCATTCCATTCCATCCCATTCTGTTCTATTCTATTCTATTCCATTCAATTCTGTTCTATTCCCTTCTGGAGGTATACAATACATCTCTCAACAGTCCAGTTTAACCCTATAAACATGATTATTAGCTAATTTTCTCCAAAGTGCATATTATTCTCCTGGAAACACTGGAATATTTCCAACACATGGAAAAGATCCTAGCACATGGGGAACTAGCAAAGTGCTGTGCTTAATGAGGAGTCACTCAAATCATCCAAGGGAGTGTCTTTCCATAGTAGGCTGCATCTTACTTCAAGACCAAGAAATTTATTATTTTATTACTTATTATTTATTATTTTATTATTTATTGCTGTCTACAACTACCTGAAGGGAGGCTCTAGACAGGCAGAGGTTGGTCTCCTCTCCCAGGCAGCCAGCACCAGAACAAGAGGACACAGTCTCAGGCTGTGCCAGGGGAGGTTCAGGCTGGAGGTCAGGAGGAAGTTTTACACAGAGAGAGTGATTGCCCATTGGGATGGGCTGCCTGGGGAGGTGGTGGAGTCCACATCATTGGAGGTGTTCAGGAGGGGACTTGACAGGGTGCTTGGTTACATGGGTTAGTTGATTAGGTGGTGTTGGATGATAGGTTTGACGCGATGACCTTGAAGGCCTCTTCCAACCTGGTGTATTGTATTGTATTGCATTCTATTCTATTCTATTCTATTCTATTCTATTCTATTCTATTCTATTCTATTCTATTCTATTCCATTCCATTCCATTCCATTCCATTCCATTCCATTCCATTCCATTCTATTCTACTCTGTTCCATTCCATTCCATTCCCCTCCATTCCATTCCATTCCATTCCATTCCATTCCATTCCATTCCATTCCATTCCATTCCATTCCATTCCATTCCATTCCATTCCATTCCACTCTATTCCATTGCATTGGTGCCATGGGTTAGCTGTTTGGGTGGGTTGGATTGGTTGATGGGTTGGACACGATGATCTTGAATGTCTCTTCCAACCTGGTTTGGTTTATTCTAATGAAGGTTTATTCTAATAAAGGTTTATTCATTGCATTTCATTGCATTGCATTGCATTCCATTCCATCCTATCCTATTCTACTCCATTCCATTCTATTCTATTCCATTCCATTCCATTCCATTCCATTCCATTCCATTCCATTCCATTCCATTCCATTCCACTCTACTCTATTCCATTGCATTGCATTGCATTGCATTGCATTGTATTGCATTGCATTGCATTGCATTCCATTCCATTCCATCCTATCCTATTCTACTCCATTCCATTCCATTCCATTCCATTCCACTCCATTCCATTGATCCTTGGTACTGGGAAAATCAAGGCAGCATTGGCTGGCAGGCAGCAGCAATCTCAGCTTGGTGTTAAAATTCCCTCCCACTTCAAATGAACTGAAACTGAGCTGCATCTGTGCAGCGTGTCAGCTACCGTGTGAAAGGCATGAACGTATCGATACATGTTTATTCTGATAGGGAATTCATAGCCAGCTAAGCACATCCAAATGAAGTGGCATGCTGGTCACATTAGGCATTTTCTTTTGCTGGAATGGGGGGGGGGAAAAAAAGCCTGGCAGAATGCTCATTTCCAGCAATGTACTGAGCTGTCAGTCAGTCAAGGCTCTCACAGCATTTTCGAGTAGACGAGCAACTTGTCTGCACTAATTACACTGCATTTGCTTGGCCTACACCACGAAGTGTCAGGGTGGCCTCCAGAAGGAAATGTGACTTTGCAAACAAGGTCATTAATTATTCCAGCATGTTGGGCAGATCCCAAACACACATATTTATTCCAGGGGCCCTTTTTTTTTTCTACAGAACTTCATCAGGCTCTCTGCAGGAAATCCTTAGATGAAAAAGCAAGAGGATAAATCAGATTATTGCAGCTCAGTTACAAGCTGCCATGCTGGCAACTACCATTTTCAGTAGGGACACCTAAGGATGTATTTTTCATAGAATCAGAGAATCAAGAAGGTTGGAAAAGACCTCAGACATCATCAAGTCCAACCTAGCACCCAACACCTCAGGACTAACTAAACCATGGCTTCAAGTGCCACATCCAGTCCCTTTCTGAACACCTCCAGGGACGATGACTCCAATGGCATCCTGGCCTGCATCAGGAACAGTGTGGCCAGCAGGAGCAGGGAAATCATTGTGCCCCTGGACTCAGCACTGGTTAGGCCACACCTTGAGTCCTGTGTCCAGTTCTGGACCCCTCAGTTTAAGAAGGACATTGACACTCTTGAACGTGTCCAGAGAAGGGCAATGAGGCTGGGGAGGGGTCAGGGACACAGCCCTATGAGGAGAGGCTGAGGGAGCTGGGGTTGCTTAGCCTGGAGAAGAGGAGGCTCAGGGGTGACCTCATTGCTCTCTACAACTACCTGAAGGGAGGTTGTAGCCAGGTGGGGGTTGGTCTCTTTTCCCAGGAAACCAGCACCAGAACAAGAGGACACAATCTCGAGCTGCACCAGGGGAAGTTTAGGCTGGAGGTGAGGAGAAAGTTCTTCACAGAGTTGTTAGCCATTGGAATGTGCTGCCCTGGGAGGTGGTGGTCACCATCACTGGAGGCGTTTAGGAAGAGGCTGGATGGGGCACTTGGTGCCATGGTTTAGTTAGTCCTGAGGTGCTGGGTGCTAGGTTGGACTTGATGATCTCTGAGGTCTTTTCCAACCTTACTGATTTTATGATTCTATGAACAGTCCTTGAGAACTTGCTACAGCCACTAAACTTGACAGTGTCAGATTGCGACAGAGCTTTGCAGAAGTCACTCTCAGAGACTGGGGTTTTTTTCCTCAACTTCTCCTGAAAGTGGAATGCAGTGTGAGTGTATGTGATGCTGATGTGTTCAAGTGATTTCTTTAAATAAAATTCTTTCTGTGAAGAAATGGAGAAAGAGAAGGAAGGAGAAATGGGAAAGGGGAGCTGAGAAAGAATTGGGGAAGAAGAGGGTAGAATAGAGTAGAGTAGAGTAGAGAAGAGTAGAGAAGAGTAGATTAGAGTAGAGTAGAGTAGAGTAGAGTAGAATAGGATAGAATAGAATAGAATAGACCAGGTTGGAAGAGACCTTCGAGATCATCGTGTCCAACCTATCATCCAACACCAGGGTACGCTATGGTCAGAGTGACAAACACAAGAGATATGAGAGAATGAGTGCAAAGAAGTAATTTGGAAGAGAAAACCTGAGATGATGTGCATGCCAGTCCCTCATTTTCCCTCTTTTGTGCATAGCTGAATGCCCTTGGGTGTATCAAAATCATAGTGCCATAGAATCAGTCAGGGTTGGAAGGGACCACAAGGATCATCTAGTTCCAACCCCCCTGCCATGGGCAGGGACACCCCACACTACATCAGCCTGGCCACAGCCTCATCCAGCCTGGGCTTAAACACCTCCAGGGACAGGGTTTCAACCACCTCCCTGGACAACCCATTCCAGGGCTTCACCACTCTCATGGGGAAGAACCTCCTCCTCACCTCCAGCCTCAATCTCTCCACCTCCAGCTTCATTCCATTCCCCCTAGTCCTATCACTACCTGAGATCCTGAGTAGTCCCTCCCCAGCCTTCTTGTAGCCCCCTTCAGATCCTGGAAGGCCACAATGAGGTCACCTGGGAGCCTTCTCTTCTCCAGACTGAACAGCCCCAACTCCTTCAGTCTGTCCTCACAGGAGAGGTGCTCCAGCCCTCTGCTCATCCTCCTGGCCCTTCTCTGGACACCTTCCAGCTCATTAGCAGAGAAGGCAGGCATCCTATCCATCCTATCCTCATCTTCTTCCTCACTTGGAGCATGAGAGGATCCTGAATGTTTGGGACACTCCTGTCTCTCTGAGCCCTCTCCTTCCCAGTGCAGATAAGCCTCTTGGAGGACCTCTATTTTTGGGGAGTCACTAACCCCCAGGCAGTTAAACACTGGGATCATGGAATGAAGGCAACAGACATAGAAATCTCTTAAGCCTCAGAGAGACAAAATTAAGGGACAGATAATGCCCCCTCATGGTGGAAAGCTGACTACATAAGACTAAGAAAATAGTCTAGTTCATGTGGGACTAGCAAGGGTGGATGTGGAACCTGCCTAGGGCAGTGTGGCAGGAGTAAAAGGCAGCCTACCTATGGTGACATGGATGGCAGGGGCACAAGAGTGGTCCAAATAAGGTGTGTGCTGTGCAGTGAGCTCCATATGCAACCCCATCTGTCATACACACCCTCTGTTTCAACAGTTCATGTGCCACCACCCTTGTTCATCTAACAGGCTTGATGGGGCAAGAGGAGAAGCATGAGCCAGGAAGAGTTGTGCAGGGACAGTATATTCTATGATTGCCATACAGTGAAACCACCTGCAGTTGGGAAGGGTCTGCCTATTCTTCTCACCAGAGACCATGAGATCCACTCCCACAAGACACACATTAGGACAAGTCCTTGGAAACCACACATTATTTTCCAGTTAGTTGCCATGGAATCATAGAATCAATAAGGTTGGAAAAGACCTCTGAGATCAAGTCCAACTTGTCAGCCAAAACCTCATGACTCCTAAACCATGGCCACATCCAATGCCCTCTTGAACACCCCCAGGGATGGCTCTCTGTACATTCACCTCTGCAACACAGTCACTTTGCAGTCCAATGGAAACACCTACTTGCCCAAAGTGACAACAACAGAGAAGTGCAAGAGTAGCAGCCTACTCAATAAAGGTAGGAGTACCTAAATGTTAACATGAACTTGATGTAAAAAGGAATAAGTGATGGTGGGCAAACACTTGCTCCTCTACTACAGTAGAATAGAATAGGATAGAATAGAGTAGAACTGAACAGAACTGAACAGAACAGAACAGAATAGAATAGAATAGAATAGAATAGAATAGAATAGAATAGAATAGAATAGAATAGAATAGAATAGAATAGAATAGAATAGAATAGAATAGAATTAACCAGGTTGGAAAAGGCCTCAGAGATCATCCAGTCCAACCTAACACCCAACACCATCTAATCAACTAAACCATAGCACCACGTGCCCCATCCAGTCTCTTCTAAAACACCTCCAGTGATGATACTCCACCACCTCCCTGGGCAGCACATTCCCATGGGCAATCTCTCTTTCTGGGAAGAACTTCTTCCTAACATCCAGCCTAAACCTCCCCTGGCACAGCTTGAGACTGTGTCCTCTTGTTCTGGTGCTGGTTGCCTGGGAGAAGAGACCAACCCCCACCTGGCTACAACCTCCCTTCAGGGAGTTGGAGACAGCAAGAAGGTCTCCTCTGAGCCTCCTCTTCTCCAGGCTAAGCAACCCCAGCTCCCTCAGCCTCTCCTCACAGGGCTGTGCTCCAAACCCCTCCCCAGCTTTGTTGCCCTTCTCTGGACACCTTCCAGCAAGTCAACCTCCTTCCTAAACTGAGGGGCCCAGAACTGGACACAGGACTCAAGGTGTGGCCTAACCAGTGCTGAGTACAGGGGCAGAATGACCTCCCTGCTCCTGCTGGCCACACTGTTCCTGATGCAGGCCAGGATGCCATTGGCCCTCCTGGTTGCCTGGGCACACTGCAGGCTCATGTTCAGCCTACCATCAATAAGTACCCCCAGGTCTCTCTCTACCTGGTTGCTCTCCAGCCACTCTGACCCCAGCCTGTAGCACTGCATGGGGTTGTTGTGGCCAATGTGTAGAACCTGGCACCTGAATGTGTTCAATCTCCTGCCCTTGGACTCTGCCCATCTGTCCAGCCTGTTGAGGTCCCTCTGCAGAGCCTCTCTACCCTCCAGCAGATCAACTCCTGCCCAGAGCTTGGTGTCGTCCTGCCACCACTCAGAACACCATTGATTACAGTTATTGGAGTGTGTAGCTTAACTTCATTTCCTACTTCCCCAAAATTGGAACCAAAGGCCTTTAGCTTTTATTTCCTTCCCAGATCAACTTACTTTTGTAGCACTTAAAGCCTACACAACAGACTTGCTGTATTATCAGTATTATCAATTGCACCATAGGAGCTTCACTCTCATGGAAAACACAACAGTAAATAGAAAAGTGAAGTAAAATGGTTTAATATAACACAGCTCTGTATCTTCTGTTTGATCTTCAACGCTATCACTTTTTAAAGCACAAATACAGACTGGAAAATATTGAGCGTAGGAGAGAGCAAAGGGAGTATCACACAGAATCACAGAATCACCAAGGTTGGAAGAGACCTCAAAGATCATCAAGTCCAACCTGTCACCACAGACCTCACGACTAGACCATGGCACCAAGTGCCACATCCAATCCCCTCTTGAACACCTCCAGGGACGATGACTCCACCACCTCCCTGGGAAGCACATTCCAATGGCTAATGACTCTCTCAAAGAAAAACTTCCTCCTCACCTAGAGCCTAAACCTCCCCTGATGCAGCCTGAGACTGTGTCCTCCTGCTCTTGTGCTGGCTGCTAGACAGAAGAGACTGACCCCTTCCTGGCTAAAACCACCTTTCAGGTAGTTGTAGAGAGCAATGAGGTCTCCCCTGAGCCTCCTCTTCTCCAGGCTAAGCAACCCCAGATCCCTCAGCCTCTCCTCATAGGGCTGTGCTCAAGGCCTCAGATCCTATTGCTCAAACACTAGATGTTTATTTGGACATCAATCAATTTCATCTGAGGCTATAACTGCTCCATCTGCTGAATCTCATCCTGACTCCCACCAAATGCCATGTTCAATCCCCTCTTGAACACCTCCAGGGAGGGTGACTCCACCACCTCCCTGGGCAGCACATTCCAATGGCCAGTCTCTCTTTCTAGGAAGAACTTCTTCCTAACATCCAGCCTAAACCTCCCCTGGCGCAGCTTGAGACTGTGTCCTCTTGTTCTGGTGCTGGGTGCCTGGCAGAAGAGACCAACCCCTTCCTGGCTACAATCTCCCTTCAGGGAGAAGGTCTCCCCTGAGCCTCCTCTTCTCCAGGCTAAAAAACCCCAGCTCCCTCAGCCTCCCCTCACAGGGCTGTGCTCCAGACCTCTCCCCAGCCTTGTTGCCCTTCTCTGGACACCTTCATGTGTCTAAATATCCATCTTAAACTGAGGGGCCCAGAACTGGACACAGGACTCAAGGTGTGGCTCAACCAGTGCTGAGTCCAGGGGCACAATGACTTCCCTGCTCCTGCTGGCCACACTCTTCTTGATACATAAAACCACATTCAGGAATAATGTCCTGAGTAAACCGACATAAACCTCTAAGTCATAAGGAAATTCAGCTTCAATCACATTTGAACACAGCCAGACATTCACACACTCAGGCATGAAGAGGCACACTGTGTGCTCTAGCAAGAGCTTTGCCCATGATGGAACAGAAAAGTCTGCATCATCCCACCAGACAATGCCAGAGGGAAGTACAAGCACCACACCAGCCTTCATTCCCTCACTCCAGTAAATCCACCCCCAGAGCAAGAACTGTTCCCACCCAGCATAAACCCTGCATAGGAATGTGCCACATGATCCTACACAAGATCATGATCATAGTATCATAGTATCATTCAGGGTTGGAAGGGACCACAAGGATCATCCAGTTCCAACCCCCCTGCCATGGGCAGGGACACCCCACACTACATCAGCCTGGCCACAGCCTCATCCAGCCTGGGCTTAAACACCTCCAGGGATGGGGCCTCAACCACCTCCCTGGACAAACCATTCAAGGGCTTCACCACTGTCATGGGGAAGAACTTCCTCCTCACATCTAGCCTCAATCTCCCCACCTCCAGCTTCATTCCATTCCCCCTAGTCCTATCACTCCCTGAGATCCTGAGCAGTTCCTCCCCAGCCTTCCTGTAGGCCCCCTTCAGATACTGGAAGGCCATGATGGTGAAGTCATCCTTCCCTAGGAAAGTAATAATAAAAGCATCCAGGTCAGATCTCACATCCAGTGGTACCAGAGCACTCCTACCTTTTCAGTTTCATGTAATTTTCACTAGCTGCAGGTCTGCACTCAGCACGTTGCACCACGATTCCTTCCAAGGAGAGCTTATCTAGAATGAAAAAAACCACACCAAGAAAAAGGTCAAAATTGGAGATTAAATGAAAACTCACCAACATGGCCAACAGTCTCGCTTAGAGGGTAGAAAGGCTCTGCAGAGGGACCTCGACCGACTGGACAGATGGGCAGAGTCCAATGGGATGGCTTTCAACAAGTCCAAGTGCCAGGGGCTGCACTTTCGCTACGGCAACCCCATGCAGAGCTACAGGCTGGGGTCAGAGTGGCTGAGAGCTGCCAGAGAGGGACCTGGGGGTGCTGATCGACAGCCACACTTGCAGTGTGCCCAGGTGGCCAAGAGGGCCAATGGCATCCTGGCCTGCATTAGGAATAGTGTGGCCAGCAGGAGCAGGGAAGTCATTGTGCCCCTGGACTCTGCACTGGTTAGGCCACACCTTGAGTCCTGTGTCCAGTTCTGGGCCCCCCAGTTTAAGAAGGATACTGAAACACTTGAATGTGTCCAGAGAAGGGCAACAAGGCTGGGGAGAGGCCTTGAGCACAGCCTTGTGAGGAGAGGCTGAGGGAGCTGGGGTTGCTTAGCCTGGAGAAGAGAAGGCTCAGGGGAGACCTCATTGCTCTCTACAACTACCTGAAAGGTGGTTGTAGCCAGGTGGGGGTTGATCTCTTCTCCCAGGCAACCAGCACCTGAACAAGAGGACACAGTCTCAAGCTGTGCCAGGGGAAGTTTAGGCTGGAGGTGAGGAGAAAGTTCTTCCCATAAAGAGAGATTGGCCATTGGAATGTGCTGCCCAGGGAGGTGGTGGAGTCACCGTCCCTGGAGGTCTTCAAAAGGGGATTGGATGTGGCACTTGAAGCCATGGTTTACTCCTGACGTGTTGGGTGCTAGGTTGGACTTGATGATCTGGAAGGTCTTTTCCAACCTTATTGATTCTATGATTCTATGACATTGAAGAAACAAGCAGAAACAACAAGCCTGCACAGCTAGCATGCCCTAGGCTTCCTTATTTTGCCATCAGATGTTTGACATGTCAAGAATTAACCACTAAGACCAAACATTAAATAAGAGATGGCAACTGCATGGTTCTCCTTTCTCCAGGGTGTTGCACTGAGATGACTTAGGGACTGCCTGCATTGAATGCAGTCAGGGAGCGTGAAAAAAATAACCTGCAAAGAGAATCCAATCATCAAAGCACCCAAAATAAGTGGAGGATAAAAATGACAGCTAATTTTATCCCCATCTTCAGAAGGAGAGCAGCCTATTTTAATCTTATTGCAATTAAAAACATAACTGCTTACCCAAGGAACATACAGAACAGAGAATGAACCAGGTTGGTAATGACCTTCGAGATCACTGAGTCCAACCTAGCACCCAACACCATCTAACCAACTAAACCATGGCACCAAGTGCTTCCTCCAGTGAATTCCTAAACACCTCCAGTGATGGCCAGACTGAAGGAGTTGGGGCTGTTCAGTCTGCAGAAGAGAAGGCTCCCAGGTGACCTCATTGTGGCCTTCCAGTATATGAAGGGGCCCTCCAGGAAGGCTGGGGAAGGACTTCTCAGGATCTCAGCTAGTGATAGGACTAGGGGGAATGGAATGAAGCTGGAGGCAGGGAGATTGAGGCTGGAGGTGAGGAGGAAGTTCTTCCCCATGAGAGTGGTGAAGCCCTGGACTGGGTTGTCCAGGGAGGGGGTGGAGGCCCTGTCCCTGGAGGTGTTTAAGCCCAGGCTGGATGAGGCTCTGTCCAGCCTGATGTAGTGTGGGGTGTCCCTGCCCATGGCAGGGGGGTTGGAACTAGCTGATCCTTGTGGTCCCTTCCAACCCTGACTCATATTATGATACTATGATACTGTGACTTCTCAAGATCTCAGTTAGTGCTAGGACTAGGGGGAATGGAATGAAGCTGGAGGTGGGGAGATTGAGGCTGGAGGTGAGGAGGAAGTTCTTCCCCATGAGAGTGGTGAAGCCCTGGAATGGGTTGTCGAGGGAGGTGGTTGAGGCCCCATCCCTGGAGGTGTTTAAGCCCAGGCTGGATGAGGCTGTGGCCAGCCTGATCTAGTGTGGGGTGTCCCTGCCCGTGGCAGGGGGGTTGGAACTAGATGATCCTTGTGCTCCCTTCCAACCCTGGCTGATTCTATGACTGCATGGTCAGGTGAGACAGACTGTCAAATCTGCCAGACCCCCTGTGTGTATCACAGACAGCTAAATTTTATCCTGTTTCTCCTGTACAGAACCTACTAACTTATCTCTGGCTCAAGTGGTACTAATACTGCAGCTTAATTTCTACTATTAATTTGCCTTCAGCTTCCAGTGGTTGGTTCTCCTAATGACTCTCTCTACTATGCTAAAGAACCTTTTAATACCTGGTGGTTTCTCCCTTTGAAAGGACTTATCCATTGTAATAAAGTCACCTCTCAATCATGTTTTCAATAAAGAAGTAATTCTAGTTCATGCATTACCTCACCACAAGACATTTATGCCACACTTCAATCAATTTTATGTTTCTTGTCTGCTCCTTGCTCAGTCTTGCAATGATGTTTTAGGAATATGAAGACCAGCAGACAGACATAATGCTCGTGTGACTGGCCCTATCAAAACCATATGTGGAGGTAAAACAGCAGATACATGAGCCCAAGGATCAGTGCTGGGCCCTGTGCTCTTTAACATCTTTATTGATGATCTGGATGAGGGCATTGAGTCCATCATCAGTAAATTTGCTGATGACACCAAGCTGGGGGCAGGAGTTGATCTGCTGGAGGGTAGAGAGGCTCTGCAGAGGGACCTCGACAGGCTGGACAGATGGGCAGAGGCCAAGGGCAGGAGATTGAACACATCCAAGTGCCAGGCTCTGCACATTGGCCACAACAACCCCATGCAGTGCTACAGGCTGGGGTCAGAGTGGCTGAGAGCAGCCAGGCAGAGAGGGACCTGGGGGTGCTGGTTGATGGTAGGCTGAACATGAACCTGCAGTGTGGTTGTAGCCAGGAAGGGGTTGGTCTCTTTCCCCAGGCAACCAGCACCAGAACAAGAGGACACAATCTCAAGCTGCACCAGGGGAAGTTTAGGCTGGAGGTGAGAGAGTTGTCGGCCATTGGAATGTGCTGCCCAGGGAGGTGGTGGAGTCTCCATCCCTGGAGGTGTTCAAGAGGGGATTGGATGTGGCACTTGGTGCCATGGTCTAGTCATGAGGTCTGTGGTGACAGGTTGGACTTGATGAACTTTGAGGTCTCTTCCAACCTTGGTGATACTGTGAGACTGTGAAAATCTCACAGCAATATGCAGGCTTGAAGCTTGTGTTACAGACTGCCAGCTGTGTGAAGTCAAGCTGTATGGCTTTGTGGGGATGAATATTTTAAAGTACTTCTACAAGTTTCAAGGTCCAAATGTAAATATTCATGATCTCCACAGAGTCTATTTTCCACATCAAATTGATCTTGAATATTTTATCATCCAAACCACTGAAATAATTGTGAATGAACTTTCATGGAATACTTACTCCTTCAAACAGAAGTGGAAAATTTCAACTGACAGTGTTAGAACATTGAGAACAGAATCATAGAATCATAGAATCAATAAGGTTGGAAAAGACCTCAGAGATTATCAAGTCCAACCTAGCACCCAACACCTCAGGACTAACTAAACCATGGCACCAAGTGCCACATCCAATCCCTTTTTGAATACCTCCAGAGACAATGACTCCACCTGAGGTCTGTGGTGACAGGTTGGACTGGATGATCTTTGAGGTCTCTTCCAAACTTGGTGATACTGTGATACTGTGATACCTCTCTGGGCAGCACATTCCAATGGGCAATCACTCTTTCTGGGAAGAACTTTCTCCTCACCTCAAGCCTAAACCTCCCCTGGCACAGCTTGAGACTGTGTCCTCTTGTTCTGGTGCTGGTTTCCTGGGAAAAGAGACCAACCCCCACCTGGCTACAACCTCCCTTCAGGTAGTTGTAGAGAGCAAGAAGGTCTCCCCTGAGCCTCCTCTTCTCCAGGCTAAGCAACCCCAGCTCCCTCAGCCTCTCCTCACAGGGCTGTGCTCCAAACCCCTCCCCAGCTTTGTTGCCCTTCTCTGGACACATTCAAGTGTCTCAATATCCTTCTTAAACTGAGGGGCCCAGAACTGGACACAGGACTCAAGGTGTGGCCTAACCAGGCTGAGTACAGGGGCACAATGATTTCCCTGCTCCTGCTGGCCACACTCTTCGTGATCCAGGCCAGGATGCCATTGGCCTTCTTGGCCACCTGGGCACACTGCTGGCTCGTGTTCAGCCTACTATCAACCAGTACCCCCCAGGTCCCTTTCGGCCTGGCTGCCTTTAAACCACTCCGTCCCCAGCCTGCAGCTCTGCATGGGGGTTTTTGTAACCAAAGATGACAAACATCAAAGACTAAGTGAGCAGATACTGCTCTGTCACTGCTGTCTCTGGAAGTGTAGACAGCTTAGCTGGCCATGAAAAACTTCCTGTCTTTTACAGATCTCGGCTCTCCTTGGAAATCCCTAGGGATCTGTGCCAGGACATGGCTCGTTCAGCTTCAAAGTACTTCAAGATCACTGTGTAAGATGCAAGTATCATAGAAATCATTTTTTCTTAGGGTTAAACAGCCACTTAGTTCAGCATTGTAGCTATGCATGATCTAAGCACACTCACTGAATTTTCCATCACTAAGCTAAATGATACTCAAAACTAACTGGCTCTTTAATTCTCTGAATTATCCACTCAACAATTGTGAAAGGAGTTAAATTTGACAGAAGTCCAAATATTGATATAGCAGAAACTGGTTGAGATCTGTGTGACTGGAGCCCAAGGATCAGTGCTGGGCCCTGTGCTCTTTAACATCTTTACTGATGATCTGGATGAAGGCATTGAGTCCATCCTCAGTAAATTTGCAGAGGACACCAAGCTGGGGGCAGGAGTTGATCTGCTGGAGGGTAGAGAGGCTCTGCAGAGGGACCTCGACAGGCTGGACAGATGGGCAGAGTCCAAGGGCAGGAGATTGAACACATCCAAGTGCCAGGTTCTGCACATTGGCCACAGCAACCCCATGCAGAGCTACAGGCTGGGGTCAGAGAGGCTGGAGAGGTCCCAAACAGAGAGGGACCTGGGGGTGCTGGTTGATGGTAGGCTGAACATGAGCCTGCAGTGTGCCCCGGTGGCCAAGAAGGCCAATGGCATCCTGGCCTGTATCAGGAACAGTGTGGCCAGCAGGAGCAGGGAGGTCATTCTGCCCCTGTACACTGCACTGGTTAGGCCACACCTTGAGACCTGTGTCCAGTTCTGGGCCCCTCAGTTTAGGAAGGAGGTTGAATTGCTGGAAGGTGTCCAGAGAAGGGCAACAAAGCTGGGGAGGGGCTTGGAACACAGCCCTGTGAGGAGAGACTGAGGGAGCTGGGGTTGCTTAGCCTGGAGAAGAGGAGGCTCAGGGGTGACCTTATTGCTCTCTACAACTTCCTGAAGGGAGGTTGTAGACAGGCAGAATTTGGTCTCTTCTCCCAGGCAGCCAGCACCAGAACAAGAGGACACAGTCTCAAGATGTGCCAGGGGAGGTTTAGGCTGGAGATTGGGAGGAAGTTCTATACAGAGGGAGTAATTGGCCATTGGAATGTGCTGCCTGGGGAGGTGTTGGTGTCACCATCACTGGAGGTGTTCAGGAGGAGACTGGATGGGGTGCTTGGTTGCATGGTTTAGTTGATTAGATGGTGTTGAGTGATAGGTTGGACTTGATGATCTTGAAGGTCTCTTCCAACCTGGTCTGGTCTATTCTATTCTATTCTATTCTATTCTATTCTATTCTATTCTATTCTATTCTATTCTATTCTATTCTATTCTATTCTATTCTATTCTATTCTACTCATATTCTACTCATATTCTATTCTATTCTATTCTACTCTATTCTATTCTACTCTATTCTATTCTACTCTATTCTTATTCTATGCTAAACATACCAACGGCATCAAAGAGTTAAAATTAAACCCATGACTAACTCCTGATAAATCAAACCTAATGAATAATATCTGCTTACCATATCACATCCAGCAGCAGAAAAACTCAAGTGTGTCATTGCTAGGTATACCCTGGCAAGGAGAACAGCATTTCTTTGTGCCAGCCTGAGTTGAAGAATATTGCAGTGATGACTCTACAGTATCGATAAACAGCCTCAGAGACCGTGGGAGTGGTAGGAAGAGAAGCCTGAGAAACCAAGTGGAAGAACTGACAGAGGAATAAGCTGACTTTTCCCTGCTAATCAGGCAAAGCAGGAGATGCCTAGTGAAATTTTTCACTGGAAAGTGCAAAATCCAGCTTGGAAAAGACAGGACTTCCTCACCAGGTCCAGCCCAAGGTAAGCAATCGCTCTCGCCAGTGCCGGGGAATGCATGCTGCGGCTCCCACCCGCTCCCCAAGGAAGCACGCACAAGAGATGTGTGGAGAGCTTTCCCTTTCCTGCTCCAAGCTGCAAATGTTTAAAGGGGGAGACCTTTTCTTAAGAGGCAACAGAAAGCAAGCCTGAAAGCACAGATTCAGGGAGAGAAGACAGCCATTTGAATCAAGTGTGCTCTGCCGATGTTTTCCCCCCTCCCCACATCCAAGTGTTGCTAAGCTATAACGTTATGTGATGTTCAAAGCTATCTGTAGGCACACTAACCCTTTGTTCTGCAGGGCAGCTGAGTCGTTTCTGTAGAGAAAAGAACAAACTGCTGCCAGATAGCCTTAGCATCACCCATTTGAACAGCAAGCTCCTCTCTCAAACAGTTTCTTTTCTGTGCCAAAAAAAGTGAAGCCTAATCAGGCTGCAGTGGCTTTGTCGGTGTGGATACTCCCAGCTGACTGCAAATGGAAGCTTTCACCACAAACTCAAAGCAGACAAATCAACAAGTCCCTCAGTATCACTTCCAGAGTATCTTCTGTGCAAACATCTTACCACTGCACACGTGTCCGATAAACTGAGGCATCTGTACGTGCACACGCTCCACAGACAAAAGACAGGGAGAACCCTTCCTTTCAGTGTTGTCCTGCTGCATGCATCAGGGGCTGTAACTGACACCCCCCCACCCCCCAAAACCAAATGTGCAAAGGTGCTTTGTGATAGTTGAGATTCTTGAAACACAGATGAAGCTGTCTGCTTAACACCACGAGCACCGAACGGGCTTTGGGCGGCCGACGCGACAAAACACACCCCAAAGCATTCAAACCAGGCTGTTACTTAGGTTCACAGGGGGCATTTCTGTGAGTAGCCTCCAAGAACCATGCCAACTTCTCACCCTGAAAGCACAAGACCAACAGCTGTTCTGCCCTTCTTCCCTTATACAGTTAAATGCAAATCCTGCTTTACAGTCATACTCCTGATAGCGCCCTGCATACACAGCTGAACACGCCACCTACTGCAAACCCGAGCTGCCAGCCGGAGCAATGCGAGCAGCATTTCCATTCCAACACCGTGCTGGAGCTCGGGAAAGGGGCTATTTTCCAAATTAAAACCACCCAGCCACCCAACCACCAAGCCAGAACCAACCTCCCTGCCAGCTGACAAGCAGAAAGCAAGCTAGCTGGCGTCTCCTCCTCGCTTTGATGATGGAGAAAAACATAAGCCGGAGGGAAAACGAATGCGAAGAAAAACAGAGCAACTCCGACGGCTCCGAGCAAGACAAGGACTACAAAACATCCCTGGTTACTCTGAACGTTGGTGGCTATCTGTACATCACACAAAAACAGACACTGACCAGGTATCCAGATTCTTTTCTGGAAGGGATCATAAATGGCAAGATAATGTGCCCCTGCGACGCAGACGGTCATTACTTCATCGACAGAGATGGGCTCCTCTTCAGACACATCCTCAACTTCCTGCGAAATGGAGAACTTCTTCTGCCCGAAGGCTTTCGAGAGAATCAACTTCTGGCCCAGGAAGCCGAGTTTTTCCAGCTTAAGGTGCTCTCAGAGGCAGTGAAATCAAGGTGGGAGAAGGAGCAGCTGGCGTCTCGAGAGACCACTTTCCTGGAAATCACCGACAGCCACGACCGCTCCCAAGGACTTCGAATCTTTTGCAACGCTCCCGACTTCATTGCAAAAATAAAAGCCAGGATTGTGCTGGTCTCCAAAAGCAGGCTGGATGGATTTCCAGAGGAGTTTTCTGTGTCTTCAAATATTATCCAGTTCAAGTACTTCATAAAGTCCGAGAACGGCACCCGGCTGGTGCTGAAGGAGGACAACACCTTCGTCTGCACCCTGGAGACTCTGAAGTTTGAGGCCATCATGACGGCTTTAAAATGTGGGTTTAGACTGCTGACCAGCCTGGATTGCTCAAAGGGCTCGATTGTGCACAGTGATGCACTGCATTTTATCAAGTAACCACAGAAGGCAGAGGAAACGAGCATGCAGCCAGTAAACCTTGACCCTGCAGCCTCCTGGCCCCACGTTATCGAAACTAGCCTTGTACCACCGAGACCGGCTGCTAACCGACCGACGGGAGCTAATGGTATGTAAATCTCCTCATGACATCCAGCTCTGCCTTCCTTAAGCTGAGCAGGAACAGAGTTCTTTGCCTGAATTTAATAACCAAAACGATCTGCTCAACATTGTGAGGCCACAGGTTGAATGTCTGATGCTCTTTGTCATACATGTTTCCTCCGTGCTGCCTTTCAGCCAGCTGAATTTTTTGTGTGTTCCTTGTATGACTTAACGTGCACACACACCACGCTGCTCTGAGGAGCAGCAGCAGCAGTGAGAGCATTTCCACCTAACAGGCAAGCTTAGGATGTGTTTGGCTCACCAAAAAATAAATCAAAGCTCCAGACTGGATTTTCCCCTGGAATAAATGACTTTGAACGTGTGGTAGTGTTTATGCCAATCTATTGTGCTGAATGTGGAGGAGGCAAAAGCGAAAACCTCAGCCTGATGCTAAATGATTTCTCAACTGACTTCAGAATCCAATCTGTAACTGTGTTACTACATTAATGGCAATTGCCAAAGTGTGTGTAAACCAAACAAATAATGCTGGGGAGGGGGGGGGGGTGGGGAGGGGGGGGGGGGTGACTTTTGTTATGGGAGATGAGGTTGATTCTGCACAGAGTGTTGGATTTTCTAATTGCAGAGACATCTCAAATGCTTAATAAAAAATGTTTCACAGAGTTTCAGGTAAGAGGGTTTCCAGCCATGACATCCCACAATGGCCAAGTCACTGCTTCCTACCAATCATTTCTGCTTGCAAGGACAGGGAATTAACAGAGCCTTTACTATGCACAATGGCTTACTAAAAGCAACTCATGCTAGCAGTTTGGAGCAGACCACCTGCTGGCACTTAAGGTGCATCCCCCTAATACCCTCTTCCTCCTCACCTTCACTAGCTTTCAAATCTTAGTATCACAGTATCATAGTATCAGTCAGGGTTGGAAGGGACTACAAGGAACAGCTAGTTCCAACCCCCCTGCCATGGGCAGGGACACCCCACACTACATTAGGCTGCCCACAGCCTCATCCAGCCTGGGCTTAAACACCTCCAGGGATGGGGCCTCAACCACCTCCCTGGACAACCCATTCCAGGGCTTCACCACTCTCATGGGGAAGAACTTCCTCCTCACCTCCAGCCTGAATCTCCCCACCTCCAGCTTCATTCCATTCCCCCTAGTCCTAGCACTACCTGAGATCCTGAGAAGTCATAGTATCCTAGTATCAGTCAGGGTTGGAAGAGACCACAAGGATCATCTGGTTCCAACCCCACTGTCATGGGCAGGGACACCCCACACTAGATCAGGTTCGCCAGAGCCTCATCCAGCCTGGTCTTAAACACCTCCAGGGATGGGGCCTCAACCACCTCCCTGGACAACCCATTCCAGGGCTTCACCACTCTCATGGGGAAGAACTTCCTCCTCACATCCAGCCCATTTATGTGTTAAAGCTTTAGAATCATATAGAACCATAGAATCAACAAGGTTGGAAAAGACCTCAAGGACCACCAAGTCCAACTTGCCACCCAAGACCTCATGTCTACTAGACTGTGGCACCAGGTGCCACGTCCAATCCCCTCCTGAACACCTTAAATTGCTTCTAAGGAAGAACAGAAGCTAATGTCACCAAGAGGGCTGCAGATCAGTCTCTTCACAAAAGCAGACTGAAAAATCATCATCAAATGCAAAGAGAAACTGTACTGACTCTTAAGTGTAAGCCTTGTCTATCATGGCCACAGCAACTCTATGCAGAGCTACAGGCTGGAGAGCTGCCAAACAGAGAGGGACCTGGGGGTGCTGATTGACAGCCGCCTAAACATGAGCCAGCAGTGTGCCCAGGCAGCCAAGAAGGCCAATGGCATCCTGGCCTGCATTAGGAAGAGTGTGGCCAGCAGGAGCAGGGAAGTCATTGTGCCCCTGGACTCTGCACTGGTTAGGCCACACCTTGAGTCCTGTGTCCAGTTCTGGGCCCCTCAGTTTAAGAAGGACATTGAGACACTTGAAGGTGTCCAGAGAAGGGCAATGAGGCTGGGGAGGAGTTTGGAGCACAGCCCTGTGAGGAGAGGCTGAGGGAGCTGGGGTTGTTTAGCCTGGAGAAGAGGAGGCTCAGGGGAGACCTCGTTGCCCTCTACAACTCCCTGCAAGGTGGTTGAGCCAGGAGAGGGTTGGTCTTTTCTCTCTAGCAAGCAGCACCAGAACAAGAGGACACAGTCTCAAGCTGTGCCAGGGGAAGTTTAGGCTCGAGCTGAGGAGAAAGTTTTTCACTGAGAGAGTTGTTAGCCATTGGAATGTGCTGTCCAGGGAGGTGGTGGAGTCCCCATCCCTGGAGGTGTTCAAGAGGGGATTGGACGTGGCACTTGGTGCCATGGTCTAGTCATGAGGTCTGTGGTGACAGGTTGGACTCGATGATCTTTTGAGGTCTCTTCCAACCTTGGTGATGCTGTGATAGAACCCAACCACCACACATATAGCTCATACATACCCAAAATTCAAGCAAAATGCTGGTAAGGAGGAAAAAATCCCAAACCCCACTAACAACAAAACAATCAAGTAGTTTCTCAACTTTCCAAAAACATCCATATGGGAGAGAAAAAAAACAATAACAGTGACAGGAGTGTCAGCAAAATGCAGTACAATCCATGCCAGGAGTGAGGAAAAGAGCTAACACAAGACAGGCTGAGAACAGGGGTTTTTCCCTGCATTTTAGAGAGAACAAATCCATCTTATGCATAGTCACTTGGAATGCAAATGCACAAGGTACACTTGCCCTTCTATTTCACTGCTAACTTACAATAGGTGTTAACTAGGTGCCTCACCAGAGATGCATTGAGAGAGGGACTCTGCATCTCCAGAGCAGGCAGCAGTAACTGAAGCATCAGGGATGCATTTAGAGAAGGACTCTGCATCTCCAGAGCAGGCTCAGTAACTGAAGCATTAGGGATGCATTTAGAGAAGGACTCTGCATCTCCAGAGCAGGCAGCAGTAACTGAAGCATCAGGGATGCATTTAGAGAAGGACTCTGCATCTCCAGAGCAGGCTCAGTAACTGAAGCATCAGGGATGCATTTAGAGAAGGACTCTGCATCTCCAGAGCAGGCAGCAGTAACTGAAGCATCAGGGATGCATTGAGAGAGGGACTCTGCATCTCCAGAGCAGGCAGCAGTAACTGAAGCATCAGGGGTGCATTTAGAGAAGGACTCTGCATCTCCAGAGCAGGCAGCAGTAACTGAAGCATCAGAGATGCATTTAGAGAAGGACTCTGCATCTCCAGAGCAGGCAGCAGTAACTGAAGCATCAGGGATGCATTGAGAGAGGGACTCTGCATCTCCAGAGCAGGCAGCAGTAACTGAAGCATCAGGGATGCATTTAGAGAAGGACTCTGCATCTCCAGAGCTGGCAGCAGTATCTGAAGCACACTGCACTATCAATTTACCAAATGAGAAAACCCAGCCTCTACAAAATACTCCAGCAGAATGAACCCACTCTCTAAAAGTTAGGCTCATCAAGGATGTGCTATGAGGACAGACTGAAGGAGTTGGGGCTGTTCAGTCTGCAGAAGAGAAGGCTCCCAGGTGACCTCATTGTGGCCTTCCAGTATCTGAAGGGGGCTACAGGAAGGCTGGGGGGGGACTTCTCAGGATCTCAGGTAGTGATAGGACTAGGGGGAATGGAATGAAGCTGGAGGTGGGGAGATTGAGGCTGGAGGTGAGGAGGAAGTTCTTCCCCATGAGAGTGGTGAAGCCCTGGAATGGGTTGTGCAGGGAGGTGGTTGAGGCCCCGTCCCTGGAGGTGTTTAAGCCCAGGCTGGATGAGGCTGTGGCCAGCCTGATGTAGTGTGGGGTGTCCCTGCCCATGGTAGGGGGGTTGGAACTAGATGATCCTTGTGGTCCCTTCCAACCCTGACTGATACTATGGTACTATGATACTATGACACTATGTGGTTCCAAGTGGAGCTTTTCCAAACTGAACTGTTAAAAGATCAGATCACTCTACTGTGTCCAGTTCTGGGCCCCTCAGTTTAAGAAGGACATCAAAACACTTGAAGGTGTCCAGAGAAGGGCAACAAGGCTGGGGAGAGGCCTTGAGCACAGCCCTGTGAGGAGAGGCTGAGGGAGCTGGGGTTGTTTAGCCTGGAGAAGAGGAGGCTCAGGGGTGAACTCATTGACCTCTACAACTACCTGAAAGGTGGTTGTAGCCAGGAAGGGGTTGGTCTCTTTTCCCAGGCAACCAGCACTAGAACAAGAGGACACAGTCTCAAGCTGTGCCAGGGGAAGTTTAGACTCGAGGTGAGGAGAAAGTTCTTCACCGAGCGAGTCATTCGCCATTGGAATGTGCTGCCCAGGGAGGTGGTGGAGTCACCATCCCTGGAGGTGTTCAAGAGGAGATTGGATGTGGCACTTGGTGCCATGGTCTAGGCATGAGGTCTGTGTTGATAGGTTGGACTCGATGATCCTCGAGGTCTCTTCCATCCTTAGTGATACTGTGTGATACTGTGATCCATTTTAGGCATAGCAGGAGAGGGAACTGTTCACATCTCCCCAAAACTCACTCAGAGTTTGTCCAAATGCATTAACTACCTACAAACAAAAGGCTCAGAATCACAGAATCACCAAGGTTGGACTCACAGTAAAATGCAGTTCTTTACATATGGGTCAATCTCCTTCCTTTCCTTCACAAGACATTTTCAAATGGGCACCATCCACAAACTCCTCAGAAGCCACTGATCTTGCATAGGCAAGACTGCTCTGAAAAGTCACCATGAAAGCTCCCCTGACAGAACCCCCACAATCCTGCTCAGCCTCTAGGATATGAACAAGCAAACACCATCACACAGAACACTTAGATGCAAAACCCTTTGTGGCCACAAATCTCCCAAGGTGCAAGGGACAAGCCAGTCTGAAAAAGCTCCACAACAAATCTGCATGCTTTGAAGCAGCACGCTGCTCTAGGTGCTGTCAAATCCACAGCCTGCATGAGCACAAAGCCTGAAACAAGCTGTTGCTCCTAGGATGTCAAAGCATCACTTTTCACTGAAAGACTTTTAAAGACTCCACAGGTACTAAAAGTTGGACTGACATTTAAAATGTCTCTGCAGCCTAAAAGAAATATAACAACAACAGAACAGTATATAGAACAGAATAGAATGGAGTGGAATGGAATGGAATGGAATAGAATAGAATAGAATAGAATAGAATAGAATAGAATAGAATAGAGAAGAATAGAATAGAGCAGAATAGAATAGACTAGATTAGAATAGAATAGAAATAGAGTAGAATAGAATACAATAGAGTAGACTAGAATAGAGTAGAATAGAATAGAATAGAACAGAATTGAATTAACCAGGTTGGAAAAGAACTTCGAGATCGAGTCCAACCTATCACCCAACACCATCTAATCAACTAAACCATGGCACCAAGCACCCCATCCAGTCTCTTCCTGAACACCTCCAATGATGGTGTCTCCCCCACCTCCCTGGGCAGCACATTCCAATGGCCAATCTCTATTTCTGGGAAGAATTTCTTCCTAACATCCAGCCTGAACCTCCCCTGGCGCAGCCTGAGACTGTGTCCTCTTGTTCCGGTGCTGGTTGCCTGGGAGAAGAGACCAACCCCCACATGGCTGCAACCTCCCTTCAGGGAGTTGGAGACAGCAAGAAGGTCTCCCCTGAGCCTCCTCTTCCCCAGGCTAAGCAACCCCAGCTCCCTCAGCCTCTCCTCACAGGGCTGTGCTCCAAACCCCTCCCCAGCTTTGTTGCCCTTCTCTGGACACCTTCCAGCAACTCAACATCTTTCCTAAACTGAGTGGCCCAGAACTGGACACAGGACAAGAGGTGTGGCCTCACCAGTGCTGAGTCCAGGGTCACAATGATCTCCCTGCTCCGGCTGGCCACACTGTTCCTCATGCAGGCCAGGATGCCACTGGCCTTCAAGTGAGCTTCACAAAGCTTTTACTTGTCTTCAGCACAAGGCACAGAACAGGGACAATCTACTAGGTACAAAGCATTCAGAGAAGCCTGCCACTTACTTTGTTTTCTGTTTTAATGGGAAGGATTTGTATTTAGTGGCTAACATCTATTTTGGCACTAAGAAGGCCAGGATGCCATTGGCCTTCTTGGCTGCCTGGGCACACTGCAGGCTCATGTTCAGCCTACTATCAACCAGTACCCCCAGGTCGCTTTCTGCCTGGCTGCTCTCAGCCACTCTGACCCCAGCCTGTAGCACTGCATGGGGTTGTTGTGGCCAATGTGTAGAACCTGGCACTTGGACTCTGCCCATCTGCCCAGCCTGTCAAGTTCCCTCTGCAGAGCTCTGCTACCCTCTAACAGATCAACTCTTGCCCCCAGCTTGGTGTCACCTGCAAAAGCAGGACCAAGCAGAAGAAGGGCAGGCACACAAACACTACAATGTAATAATGGCAGTGCCTCATCCTTAAATTTGTCTGCATAAAAGTGTTGTGTTGCCCTAATTCTCTTGACTCATGAATGAGGATTGAGGATGAAGGGCACAAGGCAACTTGGGTCTATGACATAATAAAACTGTTTTCTTAGGCTAGGATTATTTCATCCTTGCTAGATCACTATTGCCCACCCCTAATCATGTCTCCTGTCCTGCAACATAAGGCAGAAATCTTCAGCCTGCCAGGGAAACAACTGCTCCTTAGACAAACCTGAAGGTGCTTTCATTTGGAGAGGCAAGCTTGCATGATTTCCCAGGCTTAAAGAAAAGCAATCCATAAGGCAGGAGGCACTGCATGGCCAGCAAATTAACATTATGGGATTTAATTGCTCCTGAACTTGGCATTCTGTAGGTCCCATAGGAGCAATGCATCAGGCAGAGCCTTGTCTCCAAACACTGCCGACACCAATCCTCACCCTCACTCACAACAAAATGTCAGCAGAGAAGAAGCATGGCAGGGGCTGGGGAAGGTAGGAGGGAGATGTATGATGCCACCTGAGGAACATGGATGAGCAAGCACTCAGAAAAAGAAAGCTCAGTTGCCTTCCTTCCTGAAAGCAGCCACACAATCTCCTGTAGGACTAGACAGTTGACTCCTTCTCCTAAAAATGGCTGCTGTAGGAGGACCACACACAGCTAAAGCTACAGTCTCCCAAAAAGCCCTCTCTGTCTGTGCTGGGAAGAGTTTAACATCATGGGCATTAGCATTTAACACTGTGTTTGAGCTCCTTCAGCTTGAGAAAATGATACTGTTGTGTGGCTTCAGAAATAAAGATGTTCACCTGGAGTCCTGTGTCCAGTTCTGGGGCCCTCAGTTCAGGAAAGATGTTGAGTTGCTGGAAGGTGTCCAGAGAAGGGCAACAAAGCTGGGGAGGGGTTTGGAGCACAGCCCTGTGAGGAGAGGCTGAGGGAGCTGGGGTTGCTTAGCCTGCAGAAGAGGAGGCTCAGGGGAGACCTTCTTGCTCTCTACAACTACCTGAAGGGAGGCTGTAGCCAGATGGGGGTTGGTCTCTTCTCCCAGGCAACCAGCACCGGAACAAGAGGACACAGTCTCAAGCTGTGCCAGGGGAGGTTTAAGCTGGATGTTAGGAAGAAATTCTTCAGAGAAAGAGAGATTGGCCATTGGAATGTGCTGCCCAGGGAGGTGGTGGAGTCACCATGCCTGGAGGTGTTTAGGAAGAGACCGGAATGGGGTGCTTCATGCCATGGTTTAGTTGATTAGATGGTGTTGGGTGATGGGTTGGACTTGATGATCTTGAAGGTCTCTTCCAACCTGGTCTATTCTATTCTTTTTCTTTTATCTTCTTTTCTTTCTTTTCTTTCCTTTCCTTTCCTTTCCTTTCCTTTCCTTTCCTTTCCTTTCCTTTCCTTTTCTTTTCTTTTCTTTTCTTTTCTTTCCTTTTCCTTTTCCTTTTCCTTTTCCTTTTCCTTTCCTTTCCTTTTCTTTTCTTTTCTTTTCTTTTCTTTTCTTTTCTTTTCTTTTCTTTTCTTTTCTTTTCTTTTCTTTTCTTTTCTTTTCTTTTCTTTTCTTTTCTTTTCTTTTCTTTTCTTTTCTTTTCTTTTCTTTTCTTTTCTTCTTCCTTAATCATTCTATTCTATTCTATTCTATTCTATTCTATTCTATTCTATTCTATTCTATTTATATTCTATTTCTATTTCTAGTCTATTCTACTTCCTTAATCATAGAATAGACTAGACAAGACTAGACTAGACTAGACTAGAATAGAATAGAATAGAATAGAAATAGGAATAGAACAGGAATCAGACTAGAATAGGAATAGAATGCAACAGCATAGAATAGAGCAGAGTAGAATAGAATAGGAATGGAATAGAATAGGAATAGAAAAGGAAAGAATAGAATAGAATAGAATAGAATAGAATAGAATAGAATAGAATAGAATAGAATAGAATAGAATAGAATAGAATAGAATAGAATAGAATAGAATAGAATAGAATAGAATAGAATAGAATAGAATAGAATTAACCAGGTTGGAAAAGACCTTTGAGATCATCAAGACCAACCTATCACCCAACACCATCTACAACACCTGAGCACTAGGAGGTGAAGAGGAGTGCTGAGGGTCTTTGTCAGTGACCATCCCCTGGGGACTCTGCAGCTATGGAGAAGGCACAGATGCCAACACAGTGCAACACCAAGGCTGCACAATGCCAGTAATGTCTAATTATCCTGCAATTCCTAAATGAAAAGCACTGTTGGCTTTTCACATGTCAGGGATTCAGACAGGCAATGTTCTTGTTTTGCAGCAGCAGGTCAGAGGAATGGATTAATTTTTTTTTCCAAGAGTTTGTTAACAGAAAACCTTGACCTACAAAATCTGCTGCTGCAGCTCCAAGGAAAGCTGCTTGTTAGCTCAAAAAGAAGGGCTTGATTTGGTACTACAGTGAACAGATGAAGAGAAAGAGCAGGGCAGAGGTGGGCACAGACTCCCTCAATTGGGAAGAAAGAGATAAGCAAACAAACTGGCACCCAACAGGCTAAGCATCAAAAAGCACAAACAGAACAAGCAACTGGAGCACCAAACCCAGTCACTTATTGTCTCTCTACCACTTACATAGGATAGGATAGGATAGGATAGGATAGGATAGGATAGGATAGGATAGGATAGGATAGGATAGGATAGGATAGGATAGGATAGCATAGGATAGGATAGGATAGCACAGGATAGAATAGAATAGAGTAGAATAGAATAGAATAGAATAGAATAGAATAGAATAGAATAGAATAGAATAGAATAGAATAGAATAGAATAGAATAGAATAGAATAGAATAGAATAGAATAGAATAGAATAGAATAGACCAGGTTGGAAGAGACCTTCAAGATCATGGTGTCCAACCTATCAACCAATCCAACACCACCTAAACAACTAACCCATGGCACCAAGCACCCCATCAAGTCTCCTCTTGAACACCTCCAATGATGGTGACTCCACCACTATTCCCAGGCAGCCCATTCCAATGGGCAATCACTCTCTCTGTGTGGCCAAGCATATTCCAATGGCCAATCTCTCTCTCCTTCCTAACATCCAACCTAAACCTCCCCTGGCACAACCTGAGACTGTGTCCTCTTGTTCTGGTGCTGGCTGCCTGGGAGAAGAGACAATCATCCACCTATCTACAACCTCCCTTCAGGTAGTTGTAGACAGCAAGAAGGTCACCCCTGAGTCTCCTCTCCTCCAGGCTAAGCAACCCCAGCTCCCTCAGCCTCTCCTCATAGGGCTGTGCTCCAAACCCCTCACCAACTTTGTTGCCCTTCTCTGGACTCATTCCAGCAAGTCAACCTCCTTCCTAAACTGAGAGGCCCAGAACTGGACACAGGACTCAAGGTGTGACCTAACCAGTGCAGTGTACAGGGACAGAATGACCTCCCTGCTCCTGCTGGCCACACTGTTCCTGATGCAGGCCAGGATGCCATTGGCCTTCTTGGCTGCCTGGGCACACTGCAGGCTCATGTTCAGCCTACCATCAACCAGCACCCCCAGGTCCCTCTCTGCCTGGCTGCTCTCCAGCCACTCTGACCCCAGCCTGTAGCACTGCATGGGGTTGCTGTGGCCAATGTGCAGAACCTGGCACTTGGATGTGTTCAATCTCTTGCCCTTGGACTCTGCCCATCTGTCCAGCCTGTCGAGGTCCCTCTGCAGAGCCTCTCTCCCCTCCAGCAGATCAACTCCTGCCCCCAGCTTGGTGTCGTCAGCAAATTTACTGATGATGGACTTAATGCAGTCATCCAGATCATCAATACAGATGAGACTTAAATACAGCCTATGGCAAGTGTTAGGCATAAAGCAGTATATTTTCTCACTGCTGAAAGTGGTAGTCTCAGGGGAGGGAGACAAATTAAAGGTCCTGCAAACCAGGCTGACAAGAATCAGCTAAACAGGGGGGAAAGGTACTGTTACATTAGGGGTCTGATCAATACTAACTGTGTCTGAGGTCTGCACCATTGCCAGGTCTGGTGATATTTCCAACTTGTCTTCTAAAATGAACAGCCCACAAAGCCAATCAGATCCTGGGCTGCATCAGGAGAAGTGTGGCCAGCAGGGCAAGGGAGGTGATTCTCCCCCTCTGCTCAGCTCTGCTGAGACCCCACCTGGAGTCCTGCCTCCAGTTCTGGAGCCCCTATTCCAAGAGGGATGTGGAGGTGCTGGAAGGTGTGCAGAGAAGGGCCAGGAGGATGAGCAGAGGGCTGGAGCACCTCTCCTATGAGGACAGGCTGAAGGAGTTGGGGCTGTTCAGTCTGGAGAAGAGAAGGCTCCCAGGTGACCTCATTGTGGCCTTCCAGTATCTGAAGGGGGCTACAGGAAGGCTGGGGGGGGACTTGTCGGGCTCTCAGGCAGTGCTAGGACTAGGGGGAATGGAATGAAGCTGGAGCTGGGGAGATTGAGGCTGGAGGTGAGGAGGAAGTTCTTCCCCATGAGAGTGGTGAAGCCCTGGAATGGGTTGTCCAGGGAGGTGGTTGAGGCCCTGTCCCTGGAGGTGTTTAAGCCCAGGCTGGATGAGGCTGTGGCCAGGCTGATCTAGTGTGGGGTGTCCCTGCCCATGGCAGGGGGGTTGGAACTGGATGATACTTGTGCTCCCTTCAAACTCTGACTGATACTATGCTACTATGCACAGCAAATAGTGCTCTTTTTCCAGCAGAGCAGGAAGCTCACCTGCAGGCTGCTTTATGCCTTGTGATGTGATGACAGAAGTCCAACCCTGTAAGACTTCTCTGCCATGCACAGATGAGGATTTTAGGGTTTGCTCCCTGGAGTACAGTGCAGAGATCCCAAAGACAACCTGCATGAGTAAGACAATACGCTGCAGCACAGTTACATGGTGTTCCTGCTCCTGTATCACCACAGCTGTTGGCAAGCTGGAAGAGCCTTATAGCTCAGAAAGAGCATCTAATGAGCTCTGCTAGGCTGTTTCCAGACTGTTGCCAGACTCAGCCACATAGAAAGGTCTGTGCTGCAGCCTCCAGCGTGCTCAGAGCTAGCAAAAGCAGAGGTAAATGGCTACATGAAACCTTAGCAGAGCTACTCTTGCCTTTGCTTTCATTGCCTTTCTCCTCAAAAGTTACTTCCATGGTTAGAAGGAAAAACCTTCATTTAGCCCTGATGCAAGCTGTATTAACTGGGGGAGTGGAGGTGTGGTGGAACACAGGATGTAATGGGCTGGAAACCAGAGCCTGAGAGGATTAGTACAGGACCAGACTACAGTCTCAAGCTGCACCAGGGGAGGTTTAGGCTGGAGGTTAGGAAGAAGTTCTTCACAGAAAGAGTGATTGGCTTGAGGTGAGGAGAAAGTTCTTCCCAGGAAGAGAGATTGGCCATGGGAATGTGCTGCCCAGGGAGGTGCTGGAATCACCATCCCTGGAGGTGTTTAGGAAGAGACTGAATGAGGCACTTGGTGCCATGGTTTAGTTGATAAGATGGTGTTGGGTGAAAGGTTGGACTTGATGATCAAAAAGGTCTTTTCCAACCTGGTTAATTCTATTCCATTCCATTCTAAAGGTCTGCTTTGCCCAGGGTTGTGACTCCAGCAAGGGGGCCAAAAGCACATATTTACTAAGGAGCCTAAAGAGAGAGGAGCCATATATGATTCTCCTACTGGGTATGCACCCCAGTGTCCATCAGGCTTTTGTGGCATGGGGTCTCTTAAATCATTGAATCATAGAATCAATAAGGTTGGAAAAGACCTCAGAGATCATCAAGTCCAACCTAGCACCCAATACCTTCCAGTATCTGAAGGGGGCTAGAAGAAAGCTGGGGAGGGACTCTTTAGGGTGTCAGGGAGTGATAGGACTGGGAGGAATGTAACAAAACTAGAAATGGGGAGATTCAGATTGGATGTTAGGAAGAAGTTCTTCCCCATGAGGGTGGTGAGAGACTGGCACAGGTTGCCCAGGGAGGTGGTGGAAGCCTCATGCCTGGAGGTTTTGAAGGCCAGGCTGGATGTGGCTGTGAGCAACCTGATAGTGTGAGGAGTCCCTGCCTATGGCAGGGGGGTTGGAACTAGATGATCCTTGAGGTCACTTCCAACCCTAATAATTCTATGATTCTATGATTCTGTGACCTCATGACTAACTAAACCATGGCTTCAAGTGCCACATCCCATCCCCTCTTGAACACCTCCAGGGATGGTGACTCCACCACCTCCCTGGGCAGCACATTCCAATGGCCAATCACTTTCTGGGAAGAACTTTCTCTTCACCTCCAGCCTAAACCTCCCCTGGTGCAGCTTGAGACTGTGTCCTCTTGTTCTGATGCTGGTTGCCTGGGAGAAGAGACCAACCCCCACCTGGCTATAACCTCCCTTCAGGGAGTTGGAGACAGCAAGAAGGTCTCCCCTGAGCCTCCTCTTCTCCAGGCTAAGCAACCCCAGCTCCCTCAGCCTCTCCTCACAGGTCTCTACTGCAGTCCTCTCCCCAGCTTTGTTGCCCTTCTCTGGACACATTAAGAATCTCAATGTCCTTCTTCAACTGAAAGGCCCAGAACTGGACACAGGACTCAAGGTGTGACCTAACCAATGCAGAGTCCAGGGGCACAATGACCTCCCTGCTCCTGCTGGCCACACTATTTCTGATGCCAGCCAGGATGCCATTGGCCCTCTTGTCCACCTGGGCACACTGCAGGCTCATGTTAAGTTCTAAATCAGCTGTCCTCTCAATCTTAGCACCTTCTGATGGATTTTCCTTCACATCTCTCTTTGGTCTCCTCTAAGGTCACGTAAGCCTTTAGCAAATACCATCCTCACATTCACATGTTCTGGCAAGGAATCCAACAGCTCAATTACATTCTGAGTACAGAACCATCTCTTTTTATTTACTCTGAAACTGCCTCCTGCCAGCTTTACAGCTGCTACACACCAATCTTGGCCTGGCCAAGGCAGTAAGCATTTGATCTCCTTCTGCCCCTTTGATCCATCACTCAAGGCTCTAATTTGCAACACTGCAAAGGTCTGAACCCATCGAGTGTGATCACACTGGTAGGTGAGTGAACTGCAGTGATCAGCACAGTCCCTCTCAGAGGACAAACACAAGTTGTGGAGCTGTGATTTGTGATGCCAGGCACTGATGAAATTCCTGAGATTTCTCAAGAGTCAGAACAACAACTGCAACAGAAGCCAAAACTGTGCTTCTGCTTACTGCAATGCTTTCATAAGGTGGACATGGAATACAGAATACAGAATAAAGAATACAGTATGCAGAATACAGAGTGAGCCAGGCTGCAAAACACCTTCAACATCATCGAGTCCAACCTATCACCCAACACCATCTGATCAGCTAAACCATGGCACCAAGTGCCTCATCCACAGAATCACAGAATCACCAAGGTTGGAAGAGACCTCAAAGATCATCAAGTCCAACCTGTCACCACAGACCTCATGACTAAACCATGGCACCAAGTGTCACATCCAGTCCCCTCTTGAACACCTCCAGGGATGGTGACTCCACCACCTCCCTGGGCAGCACATTCCAATGACCAATGACTCTCTCAGTGAAGAGCTTTCTCCTCACCTCCAGCCTAAACTTCCCCTGGTACAGCTTGAGACTGTGTCCTCTTGTTCTGGTGCTGGCTGCTTGAGAGAAGAGACCAATCCCCTCCTGGCTACAACCTCCCTTCAGGAAGTTGTAGACAGCAAGAAGGTCTCCCCTGAAGTCACCGTCCCTGGAGGTGTTCAAGAAGGGATTGGACATCTCCTCTGACCTGAAGTGTGGTTGTAGCCAGGAAGGTCTCTTCCAGCCTTTGTGATACTGTGACTCCATCACCTCCCTGGGCAGCACATTCCAATAGCCAGTCTCTATTTCTGGGAAGAATTTCTTCCTAACATCCAGCCTAAACCTCTCCTGGCACAGCTTGAGACTGTGTCCTCTTGTTCTGGTGCTGGTGGCCTGGGAGAAGAGACCAACCCCCTCCTGGCTACAACCTCCCTTCAGGGAGTTGTAGACAGCAAGAAGGTCACCTCTGAGTCTCCTCTTCTCCAGGCTAAACAACCCCAGCTCCCTCAGCCCCTCCTCACAGGGCTGTGCTCCAGATCTCTCCTCAGCCTCGTTGCCCTCCTCTGTGCCAGGGCAGGTTAAGGCTGGAGGTTAGGAGGAAGTTTTACACAGAGAGATTGATTGCCCATTGGAATGGGCTGCCTGGGGAGGTGGTGGAGTCACCATCACTGGAGGTGTTCAGGAGGAGACTTGATAGGGTGCTAGGTTGCATGGTTTAGTTGATTAGATGGTGTTGGGTTGGACACAATGATTTTGAAGGTCTCTTCCAACCTGGTTTATTCTATTCTATTCCATTCTCCTCTCCTCTCCTCTCCGAACCTCTCCTCTCCTCTCCGAACCTCTCCTCTCCTCTCTGAACCTCTCCTCTCTTCCCTTCCCTTTCCCTTTCCCTTCCCTTCCCTTTCCCTTCCCCTTTCCCTTCCCTTCCCTTCCCTTCCCTTCCCTTCCCTTCCCTTCCCTTCCCTTCCCTTCCCTTCCCTTCCCTTCCCTTCCCTTCCCTTCCCTTCCCTTCCCTTCCCTTCCCTTCCCTTCCCTTCCCTTCCCTTCCCTTCCCTTCCCTTCCCTTCCCTTCCCTTCCCTTCCCTTCCCTTCCCTTCCCTTCCCATATCTTTCTTAAACTGAGGGCCCCAGAACTGGACACAGTGGCCACAGCAGTGCTGAGTGCAGGGGCAGCCATTAGTGGCTGCAGTCAAACCTGCACATTCATCACTGGAAAACTTCTCCTAGCAGCTTCACAACACACTGACTGCAGCAGCTCAGACAATTTCTTCCTGTTACCAAAAGGCAACTCAGAAATGGTCCCAGGGGTACCCCTCTCTTCCACTGGAAGGATTTGTATGGACAGGTGTGAGGAAAAGAGATGACTAACACCCTGGCCTGAAGCATGTTGAGTACTGGAGGCTGCTATTTGCTTCCACACCTACAAAGACTTTGAGAGATTAAACTTTGATACAAGAGGAATTTGACTGGCCTGAGGAAGGGTCATGAATGCTTAAAGAAACAAGGTTCATCTGTAGTTTTGTGTGCACAGCTGGCACCACCACCACCCCATCCCCCCATCCCCCTACCATGCTCTCAAAATTCAAGCTCTCAAAGCTTCACCTGCACTGTAACCAGCTGCAGCCCTATCTAACCTGCATTAGTGGTGAATGGTGCCACAGCCAGCTGGCAGCCAGGCACCCGTGGTGTGCCCCAGGGAACAGTGCTGGGCCCTGTGCTCTTTAACATCTTTATAGATGATCTGGATGAGGGCATTGAGTCCATCATCAATAAATTTGCTGACAACACCAAGCTGGGGGCAGGAGTTGATCTGCTGGAGGGCAGAGAGGCTCTGCAGAGGGACCTGGACAGGCTGGACAGATGGGCAGAGTCCAAGGGCAGGAGATTGAACACATCCAAGTGCCAGGTTCTGCACATTGGCCACAGCAACCCCATGCAGTGCTACAGGCTGGGGTCAGAGTGGCTGGAGAGCAGCCAGGCAGAGAGGGACCTGGGGGTGCTGGTTGATTGTAGGCTGAACATGAGCCAGCAGTGTGCCCAGGCAGCCAAGAAGGCCAATGGCATCCTGGCCTGCATCAGGAACAGTGTGGCCAGCAGGAGCAGGGAGGTCATTCTGCCCCTCTACACTGCACTGGTTAGGCCACACCTTGAGTCCTGTGTCCAGTTCTGGGCCCCTCAGCTTAGGAAGGAGGTTGAGTTGCTGGAAGGTGTCCAGAGAAGGGCAACAAAGCTGGGGAGGGGTTTGGAACACAGCCCTGTGAGGAGAGGCTGAGGGAGCTGGGGTTGCTTAGCCTGGAGAAGAGGAGGCTCAGGGGAGACCTTCTTGCTGTCTACAAGTTGTAGACAGGCAGGGGTTGGTCTCTTCTCCCAGGCAACCAGCACCAGAACAGGAGGACACAGTCTCAGGCTGTGCCAGGGGAGGTTTAGGTTGGATGTTAGGAAGAAGTTCTACACAGAGAGAGTGATTGCCCATTGGAATGGGCTGTCGAGGAAGGAGGTGGAGTCACCATCACTGGAGGTGTTCAGGAGGAGACTTGATGGGGTGCTTGGTGCCATGGGTTAGTTGTTTAGGTGGTATTGTATTGGTTGATGGGTTGGACACGATGATTTTGAAGGTCTCTTCCAACCTGGTCTATTCTAGGTAATTCTATGTAATTTCCTGCACTTCCACAAGGACAGCAGCCAGTTACATTTGCTCTCACATGAGAATGTGTTTCTTTACCATGCCATTCTCAGCAGACTACACAGGCTCAGGGCAGCAGCTTCTGGGTATTTCACTTCGGGACTGGGGGTGGGTGGGGAGCAGGTCACACTTTAACTGGCACAAATGCTTTTGTTTACACAGCTTCTGTCACCACTGACAGCACTTACAGGTAGCTGCAAGCAATGTCATCAGCAAACAGGAGCTACAGACACATACCAGGGTTTAAATCACTTGCCCATCATCATATGGGAACAAGCTAAGCCCCTTCTCATTTCCTGGAGCTGAGTAGCTTGATATGCTCCTTCATATTTAACACAAACCTGCCTTCTAGTTAGCCCACACCATGTGTCCTGTGTCCAGTTCTGGGCCCCTCAGTTGAGGAAAGATGTTGACTTGCTGGAAGGTGTCCAGAGAAGGGCAACAAAGCTGGGGAGGGGTTTGGAGCACAGCCCAGTGAGGAGAGGCTGAGGGAGCTGGGGTTGCTTAGCCTGGAGAAGAGGAGGCTCAGGGGAGACCTTCTTGGTGTCTACAACTACCTGAAGGGAGGTTGTAGCCAGGTGGGGGTTGGTCTCTTCTCCCAGGCAACCAGCACCAGAACAAGAGGACACAGTCTCAAGCTGTGCCAAGGGAGGTTTAGGCTGGATGTTAGGAAGAAATTCTTCCCAGCAAGAGAGATTGGCCATTGGAATGTGCTGCCTGGGGAGGTGGTGGAGTCACCATCCCTGGAGGTGTTTAGGAATAGACTGGATGGGGTGCTCACAGGGCTGTGCTCCAGACCTCTCCCCAGCCTCATTGCCCTTCTCTGGACATGTTCAAGAATCACAATGTCCTTCTTAAACTGAGGGGCCCAGAACTGGACACAGGACTCAAGGTGTGGCCTAACCAGTGCTGAGTCCAGGGGCAGAATAACCTCCCTGCTCCTGCTGGCCACCCAGAAGTGGACACAAAATGTGAGGGGGGAACTTTATAAGGATGTAAAACAAAGGATTCTCAATGCTATCTAGCTCATTCTAATCTTATCTCCTCTAATCTAACCTATCTCATTCTAACTACAAATGAAATGTACACACATTTATTACAGTCATTAGGGTCTTGTTATGCTAAAATGCTACATAAATACACAGAGGACATCATCTTTGCCTCTGAGAGTACTTATTGCAGGCCAAGATGAAGTAGATTAAGAGCAAAATGGAGCACTCAGGAAGTGGAAATGCTTGAGAGGGAGCTTGGAAATGGCCATTCCAGGACAGTTTTGAGCAGAAGAGTTGAAAAAAGCCAACAAGCACAACTGAGTGCCCCTCTAAATTCTGCACTGCCACCAACTACCATTCCTCAGAAACTGAATCCATAACCAGCTTGATTCTGTCAAATGGCTTTACACTCATCTTGTCAGCATACTTAAGTAGCCCACAGCACACAGCAATCCATTCTTCTGGCCAGAACAAAAACACAGGCAACTAAACACGTGGCCAGTTGGCACAAGAGTGGCAGAACAAGAAGGCACCAAGAGCAGACAATTCAATCATTCCTAAAGCAAAATGAAGCAGAATAAGATATTCAAAAGCCAGGACAAAAACAAAGGTACATCCCTACAACTCAAGAACATCAGAGAAATGCAATCTAAGGCTCAAAATTCTGTTTAATTGAAGGGAGGTTGTAGCCAGGTGGAGGTTGGTCTCTTCTCCCAGGCAACCAGCACCAGATCAAGTGGGCAGAGTCTCAAGTTGTGCCAGGGGAGGTTTAGGCTTAAGGTAAGGAGAAAGTTCTTCCCAGAAAGAGAGATTTGCCATTGGAATGTGCTGCCCAGGGAGGTGGTGGAGTCACCATCACTGGTGGTGTTTAAGATGAGACTGGATGAGGCACTTGGTGCCATGGTTTAGTTGATTAGATGGTGCTGGGTGATAGGTTAGACTCGATGATCTCAAAGGCCTTTTCCAACCTGGTTAATTCTCTTCTCCCTTCTCCCTTCTCATAGTTTCATAGTTTCATAGTTTCATTCAGGGTTGGAAGGGACCACAAGGATCATCTAGTTCCAACCCCTCTGCCATGGGCAGGGACAACCCCACACCAGATCAGGCTGGACAGAGCCTCATCCAGCCTGGGCTTAAACACCCCCAGGGACGGAGCCTTGACCACCTCCCTGGACAACCCATTCCAGGGTTTCACCACTCTCATGGGGAAGAACTTCCTCCTCACCTCCAGCCTCAATCTCCCCACCTCCAGCTTCATTCCATTCCCCCTAGTCCTAGCACTACCTGAGATCCTGAGCAGTCCTTCCCCAGCCTTCCTGTAGGCCCCTTCAGATACTGGAAGGCCACAATTAAGTCACCTCGGAGCCTTCCTCTTCTCTTCTCTTCTCTTCTCTTCTCTTCTCTTCTCTTCTCTTCTCTTCTCTTCTCTTCTCTTCTTCTCTTCTCTTCTCCTTCTCCCTTCTCCTTCTCCCTTCTCCCTTCTCTCTCCCTTCTCCCTTCTCCCTTCTCCCTTCTCCCTTCTCCCTTCTCCCTTCTCCCTTCTCCCTTCTCCCTTCTCCCCTTCTCCCTTCTCCCTTCTCCCTTCTCCCTTCTCCCTTCTCCCTTCTCCCTTCTCCCTTCTCCCTTCTCCCTTCTCCCTTCTCCCTTCTCCCTTCTCCCTTCTCCCTTCTCCCTTCTCCCTTCTCCCTCCCTCTCCCTTCTCCCTTCTCCCTTCTCCCTTCCCTTCTCCCTTCCAAGATAAACTTTCAAAATCTTCTCTACACATGATCTCCTACAGCAAACTCAGTTTTCAAGTGGCATAAAACATTAACCTCTCAAAGAAGCCCCTCCTAACCCTAAAACCACGCCACAATTAACATACAATCAGAGTGAACATCTCAGTTAACAAGTAACTGAGAAACACTGCAAGCTAGAAGACATGCCCTGGATTCAGTACAAGTCTTACAGACTACAACACTGCTGACACTAGACTCCTGGCATGCTTTAAAGGCAGGGTAATAAAGAGCATCTCAATA
>NW_027142439.1:2350300-2462093 GCF_026170545.1 Melanerpes formicivorus
CTCTCTTCTCTCTTCTACTCTAGTCTATATGACAGCACTTCCTTATGCCAGGGTGTCTGCTACTAGGAAGCTCAAAGAAGAACCAGGTTTAGGCAAACCCTTATATCAAACACATGACTTGCCCCAAGGTAGTTCTTTAGCTACACACATATAAGAAAAATCAATTCAGTTAAACACAACACATTGAAATGTCTGCAAAACTCTCTCTTCTCCTCCTGCCCCCAAAAAATTACAGCCATGATAGCTGATGACAAAGATAAGATGAAATGACTGGAAGCACAAATAGCATTGTTGCATAGCAACAGCTGATGTACATATGGTGATGTTTATGGAACAGAATGTAGTTCATATGTAATGCAGAAATAATACTGAAAGCAGCCTAGACAGCAAAGGCCTAGACAGCAAGAGATGAATGACTGTGCTTCAGAATTGGAATGGAATGGAATAGAATGACAGAATAGAATAGAATAGAATAGAATAGAATAGAATAGAATAGAATAGAATAGAATAGACCAAGTTGGAACCTTGAGATCACCAGGTCCAACCTACCACCCAACACCATCTAATCAACTAATCCATGGCACCAAGCACCCCATCAAGTCTCCTCTCAAACACCTCCAGGGATGGTGACTCCACCACCTCCCTGGGCAGCACATTCCAATGGTCAATCTCTCTTTCTGGGAAGAGCTTCTTCCTCACCTCAAGCCTAAACCTCCCCTGGTGCAGCTTGAGACTGTGTCCTCTTGTTCTGGTGCTGCTTGCCTGGGAGAAGAGACCAACCCCCACATGGCTACAACCTCCCTTCAGGGAGTTGTAGAGAGCAAGAAGGTCTCCTCTGAGCCTCCTCTTCCCCAGGCTAAGCAACCCCAGCTCCCTCAGCCTCTCCTCACAGGGCTGTGCTCCAAACCCCTCCCCAGCTTTGTTGCCCTTCTCTGGACACCTTCCACACTTCGCTAAACTCCAGCTGCCCTAAACTGATGCTCAGCAATGCTACTGCAGGTCTTAGGGATGTGTCTTGCAACCTTGCAAAGGAAACAGGGAGATATTTTGCAACTACTACTTTTGCAGTGCATTGTACTATTCTGTGTTACTCATTAGAGCTATTTCAAGCCACAGGAATAGGAAAAGAAAATGAAGAGGAGAAACACCAGAGACAGTCTAAACAGAAAGCAGATCATGTGTGAAAGGCAGCACAGACCAGATCTTTAACAGCTTCTGGGATGAGATCCATTTGTATCCAGCTTTGTATTAGCTCAGATCCAGTATACACACTGCAGATGATGAAGAGATTGCAATTCCTTACACTTTGGACCTAGTGAAAGGGACCTTGTAAGAGCCTACCCCTGTCCTATAGCTAAGAGGCCAACTGGGCCCAGGTTGGCAATGTCAGAACTAAAGGGCTTCTTCCCACTTCAGTAGGTATAAAAAGCACATTAAATCCATTGAGAAGTCTAAAAATCACACCTGAAGGCATTAAATTATTTGCTAAACATGATAGGTTGGACTTGATGAGCTCAAAGGTCTCTTCCAACCTGGTTAATTCTATTCCATTCAATTCTATTCGATTGGATTCTTATCTATTCTATTCTTGTATCATAGGATCAGTCAGGGTTGGAAGGGACCACAAGGATCAGCTAGTTCCAACCCCCCTGCCATGGGCAGGGACACCCCACACTACATCAGCCTGGACAGAGCCTCATCCAGCCTGCTCTTAAACACCTCCAGGGATGGGGCCCCAACCACCTCCCTGGACAACCCATTCCAGGGCTTCACCACTCTCATGGGGAAGAACTTCCTCCTCACCTCCAGCCTCAATCTCCCCACCTCCAGCTTCATTCCATTCCCCCTAGTCCTAGCACTACCTGAGATCCTGAGAAGTCCCTCTCCAGCCTTCCTGTAGGCCCCCTTCAGATACTGGAAGGCCACAATTAGGTCACCTCAGAGCCTTCTCTTCTCCAGACTGAACAGCCCTATTCTATTCTATTCCATTTCATTCCATTCCTGTTCCATTCCTATTCTATTCTATTCTATTCTATTCCTATTCTATTCTATTCTATTCTATTCTATTCTATTCTATTCTATTCTATTCTATTCTGATGTCTTCTGCCTGCTCAAAGTAACCTGACAAGTCAGTGTGAAGCAACAAACCATCCAGAATATGTAAACTCCCTGTAGCATCTTCCAAGCTCACAAAATATTTCAGAGGCAGCTTTGTAATTCCTCAAAGTTCATCAAGAAGATGGTCACTAGAAGGTAAGGATGCCAGGATTACAGAACAGCACACAGAATAGAGAAGGGCAACAAAGCAGAGGAGGGGCTTTTGAGCACAAGCCCTGTGAGGAGAGGCTCAGGGAGCTGGGGTTGCTTAGCCTGGAGAAGAGGAGGCTCAGGGGAGACCTTCTTGCTCTCCCACAACTCCCTGAAGGGAGGTTGTAGCCAGGTGGAAGTTGGTCTCTTCTCCCAGGCAACCAGCACCAGAACAAGAGGACACAGTCTCAAGCTGCACCAGGGGAGGTTTAGGCTGGAGGTGAGGAAGAAACTCTTCCCAGAAAGAGAGATCGGCCATTGGAATGTGCTGCCCAGGGAGGTGGTGGAGTCACCATCACTGGAGGTGTTCAGGAAGAGACTGGATGGTGTGCTTGATGCCATGGTTCAGTTGATTAGATGGTGTTGGGTGATAGGCTGGACTTGATGATCTCAAAGGTCTTTTCCAAGCTGGTTAATTCTATTCTATTCTATTCTTTAGAATAAACCTTTATTAGAATAAACCAAACCAGGTTGGAAGAGACCTTCAAGATCATCGTGTCCAACCCATCAACCAATCCAACCCACCTAAACAACTAACCCATGGCACCAAGCACCCCATCAAGTCTCCTTCTGAACACCTTCAATGACGGCAACTCCACCACCTCCCCAGGCAGCCCATTCCAATGGGCAATCACTCTCTCTGTGTAGAACTTCTTCCTAACATCCAACCTGAACCTCCCCTGGTGCAGCCTGAGACTGTGTCCTCTTGTTCTGTTCTATTCTATTCTATTCTATTCTATTCTATTCTATTCTATTCTATTCTATTCTATTCTATTCTATTCCTATTCTATTCCTATTCTGTTCTATTCTATTCTATTCTATTACTATTCATGCTATTCCTATTCTATTCTATTCCTATTCTATTCCATTCTATTCCTATTCCTATTTTATTCTACTCTATTCTATCCTATTCCTATTCTATTCTACTAGTGGCTTCGTTCACAACATCTAGGTTGCCTGAGCTGCACCACCAAAACTGAATGAAGTTAGGAAGGTCTTTTCCAATCTGGTTAATTCCATTCCATTCCATTCCATTCCATTCCATTCCATTCCATTCCATTCCATTCCATTCCATTCCATTCCATTCTCTTGAATATTCTAATCACTCACACAGCTATTGAACTGAAGCTAAGGCAGTCCAGACATTTGAAATCCAGTGAGAAAAATCATAGCCTTACTGTTGAGCTATTTCACTAGGATCTTATTCAACCTGAATACACTTAAACTGTACATAGACTTGAAGCAAATGTGAGCAGGTATGTTCAAAAAGGACCTGTTCAAATGGATAGAAGAATCAGCAGACCTGAATTCAAGGAGGGAACAAAAATGTCTAGTTGATCTGAAAAAGCACCTGGAGACACAGTTTTTGCAGTGGAAACCCTAAAGGGGAATACACAATGCACAGCTCTCCACTCCATCCTCCCTGTACTATTCAGCAGACCCACATCTGAAAGGTACATGATAACTCTGTGTGTTAAATAACTTGCTCCATCATATGAACATGATTCAACATCTTTGTGGGTGCCATGGACAGTGGCATTGAGTGCACCCTCAGCAAGTTTGCTGATGACACCAAGCTGTGTGGTGCAGCAGACAGGCTGGAGGGAAGGGAGGCCATCCAGAGGGACCTGGACAGGCTGGAGAGGTGGGCACAAGCCAACCTCAGGAGGTTCAACAAGACCAAGTGCAGGGTCCTGCATCTGGGTGGAGGCAATCCCAGGCACAAATGCAGGCTGGGCAGGGGACTGGCTGGAAAGCAGCCCTAAGGAGAGAGACTTGGGGGTGCTGGGGGAGGAGAAGCTCAACAGGAGCTCTCAGTGTGCACTTGCAGCCCACAAAGCCAATCAGATCCTGGGCTGCATCAGGAGAAGTGTGGCCAGCAGGGCAAGGGAGGTGATTCTCCCCCTCTGCTCAGCTCTGGGGAGACCCCACCTGGAGTACTGCCTCCAGTTCTGGAGCTCCTATTCCAAGAGGGATGTGGAGGTGCTGGAAGGTGTCCAGAGAAGGGCCAGGAGGATGAGCAGAGGGCTGGAGCACCTCTCCTGTGAGGACAGACTGAAGGAGTTGGGGCTGTTCAGTCTGGAGAAGAGAAGGCTCCCAGGTGACCTCATTGTGGCCTTCCAGGATCTGAAGGGGGGCTACAGGAAGGCTGGGGAGGGACTGCTCAGGATCTCAGGAAGTGATAGGACTAGGGGGAATGGACTGAATCTGGAGGTGGGGAGATTGAGGCTGGAGGTGAGGAGGAAGTTCTTCCCCATGAAAGCCCTGGAATGGGTTGTCCAGGGAGGTGGTTGAGGCCCCCATCCCTGGAGGTGTTTAAGCCCAGGCTGGATGAGGCTCTGGGCAGCCTGATGTAGTGTGGGTGTGTCCCCTGCCCATGGCAGGGGGGGTTGGAACTAGCTGATCCTTGTGCTCCCTTCCAACCCTGACTGATGGACTCGATGATGCTTGAGGTCTCTTCCAACCTTAGTTTGTACTGTGACACTGTGTGATACTGTGTGGTACTATGATACTATGAAGAGATAGACACAAAACCCCACAACTGGCTATTGCATGTATGCAGGTAACAACCAAATGGAGCCAAAAGGTGAGTCTTCTGGCCTTTGCAGCATTCAGTTCATTGACACCCCTAGAACTGTAAGAGGGAACTTACCTACTGAGCTTTCTGTGAACACAGTTAAGGTCTGTCCTCCCACACTTTGTAAGAGAAAGGGATGCTCCCTTGGTGCACTGACTGAAGCAGGTTTTCCTCCAATGTCATTGATGCTGGCAAGCTCTTCATTCAGAGTAAATGACACCTGATAGTCACAATTACCACAGTGTTACCAAACAGACTGCTACACAGCTTCAGGAGTTGGGGGGAAACACAAAGAGAGACAACACACACAAGCACTGTATCACATTTCCACCTCCAAACCATGTAAGAGTGGGACAAGAACCTTACTGCACTGAGCTCCTGCTGGAATGCAGAATCCAAAGCATTCATGGGCTGAATAAAAGTTGCTCATCTTTAAAAAAGCACCCCAATGAAAGGACTTCCTGCTGAAATCAGGGAACAATTTCATTTAGCTTATTAAAAGCTGAGGCACAGCAGGTTGTCAGATGCTGCTGAAAATGTTCCACACAGCCAGCTGAGATCCAGGAAGAAGTGGCAATCCACCATGATGTGTTGTTAGCCCAGGGACTGCTGAATTGAGGCCACCCAGGAGAGGTTCAAATGTGGCTCCCTTGCTATGTTGACATTGCATGCCCAATAGAGGAGCTGAGGTGGTACTGGGGGGACTAGGTGGTGAGAATCCCTAGCCATAGGATAGTATCATAGTATCATAGTATCATAGTATCATAGTATCAGTCAGGGTTGGAAGGGACCACAAGGATCATCTAGTTCCAACCCCCCTGCCATGGGCAGGGACACCCCACACTAGATCAGCCTGGCCACAGCCTCATCCAGCCTGCTCTTAAACACTTCCAGGGATGGGGCCCCAACCACCTCCCTGGACAACCCATTCCAGGGCTTCACCACTCTCATGGGGAAGAACTTCCTCCTCACCTCCAGCCTCAATCTCCCCACCTCCAGCTTCATTCCATTCCCCCTAGTCCTATCACTACCTGAGAGCCTGAGAAGTCCTTCCCCAGCCTTCCTGTAGGCCCCGTTCAGATACAGTAAGAACTATGAAGAGGGGCATTTCAGGTTGGCCCTGCACCCTTTTCCTGCTGGGCCTCATTCTGCCATGCAGCAACAGGGCAAGCCATCCATTTTCATGGAGTTCCTCCCTGCTTGGATCTACAGACTGCAAAATGACCATTGTGGCTCTCACAAACACCGAGAGCCTCATGTAGTGTGGGGTGTCCCTGCCCATGGCAGGGGGGTTGGAACTAGATGATCTTTGTGCTCCCTTCCAACCCTGACTGATACTACTATGACACTATGATTTTGATGTGAGGCTCACAAACTCAGATAGGCTGACTCACCTTCCAGCCTAGAAGAGTTCAACCAAACATCCAAACCTGTAGAAGAACTCTCTCCACTTACTCTAAAAGGAGTTTGGCCATGTTATCAAATGATAAATGCACCTTACTTCCCTGCCAGTATCTTCCAGTTCAGTGACAGACCTATGTGATGCCTGAAGTAACTCTGTCTGAGCTGTCACCTCGTGGCTTGGACTGTGCTGGGTTAGGAACTGGCTGGAGGGCTGAGCCCAGAGAGTGGTGGTGAATGGTGCCACAGCCAGCTGGCAGCCAGGCACCAGTGGTGTGCCCCAGGGATCAGTGCTGGGCCCCATCCTGTTCAATAACTTTATTGATGATCTGGATGAGGGGGTCGAGTCAGTCATCAGCAAGTTTGCAGATGACACCAAGTTGGGAGCAGATGTTGGTCAGTTAGAGGATAGAAAGGCTCTGCAGAGGGACCTCGACCAAATGGACAGATGGGCAGAGTCCAACAGGATGGCATTCAACAAGTCCAAGTGCCAGGTGCTGCACTTTGGCCACAGCAACCCCCATGCAGAGCTACAGGCTGGGGTCAGAGTGGCTGAGAGCTGCCAAACAGAGAGGGACCTGGGGGTACTGATTGACAGCTGCCTGAACATGAGCCAGCAGTGTGCCCAGGTGGCCAAGAAGGCCAATGGCATCCTGGCCTGCATCAGGAACAGTGTGGCCAGCAGGAGCAAGGAAGTCATTGTGCCCCTGGACTCTGCACTGGTTAGGCCACACCTTGAGTCCTGTGTCCAGTTCTGGGCCCCTCAGTTTAAGAAGGACATTGAGACACTTGAAGGTGTCCAGAGAAGGGCAACAAGGCTGGGGAGAGGCCTTGAGCACAGCCCTGTGAGGAGAGGCTGAGGGAGCTGGGGTTGCTTAGCCTGGAGAAGAGGAGGCTCAGGGGTGACCTCATTGCCCTCTACAACTACCTGAAAGGTGGCTGTAGCCAGGAAGGAGTTGGTCTCTTCTCCCAGGCAACCAGCACCAGAACAAGTGGTCACAGTCTCAAGCTGTGCCAGGGGAAGTTTAGGCTGGAGGTGAGGAGAAAGTTCTTCATGGAGAAAGTCATTAGCCATTGGAATGTGCTGCCCAGGGAGGTGGTGGAGTCACCATCCCTGGAGGGGTTCAAGAGGGGATTGGATGTGGCACTTGGTGCCATGGTCTAGTCATGAGGTCTGTGGTGACAGGTTGGACTTGATGATCTTTGAGGTCTCTTCCAACCTTGGTGGTACTGTGAACTTCCCTTATCCCCAGTACAAGACAGAGGAAGTTGCTACCATTCACTGAGCTCCTAATACAAGCAGTTACCTTTGTGTGCAGACAAACATTCAAGCTGCTTTATATTTAGAGAGGGGCAATTCTAAAGAGGAGACAGAGTGTTTTCTGAGCTTGTAACACTGCAACTTCTGCTGCTTCATCATCCTTTTATTACCTCAAAATGTCCAAAGGGAAGGGTGCTCCTATGCTTGCTGCTTCTGCAACCTCTTCTGCTTTATTTTCCTTTAGTATCTGAGAATGTGTAAAGGGAAGGGTGCTCCTATGCTTGCTGCTTCTGCAACCTCTTCTGCTTTACTATCCTTTATTATCTCAGAATGTATAAAGAGAAGGTTGCTGCTTAGAATAGAATAAACCAGGTTGGAAGAGACCTTCAAGATCATCGTGTCCAACCTATCATCCAACACCACCCAAACAACTAACCCATGGCACCAAGCACCCCATCAAGTCTCCTCCTGAACACCTCCAGTGATGGTGACTCCACCACCTCCCCAGGCAGCACATTCCAATGGGCAATCACTCTTTCAGGGAAGAAATTCCTCCTAACCTCTAGCCTAAACCTCCCCTGGTGCAGCCTGAGACTGTGTCCTCTTGTTCTGGTGTTGGTTACCTGGGAGAAGAGACCAACCTCTGCCTGGCTAAAACCTCCCTTCAGGTAGTTGTAGAGAGCAAGAAGGTCTCCCCTGAGCCTCCTCTTCTCCAGGCTAAGCAACCCCAGCTCCCTCAGCCTCTCCTCACAGGGCTGTACTCCAAACCCCTCCCCAGCTTCGTTGCCCTTCTCTGGACTCCTTCCAGCAAGTCAACCTCCTTCCTAAACTGAGGGGGCCCAGAACTGGACACGGGACTCAAGGTGTGGCCTAACCAGTGCAGTGTACAGGGGCACAATGACCTCCCTGCTCCTGCTGGCCACACTGTTCCTGATGCAGGCCAGGATGCCATTGGCCCTCTTGGCTGCCTGGGCACACTGCAGGCTCATGTTCAGCCTACCACCAACCATCACCCCCCAGGTCCCTCTCTGCCTGGCTGCTCTCCAGCCACTCTGACCCCAGCCTGCAGCACTGCCTGGGGTTGCTGTGGCCAATGTGCAGAACCTGGCACATCCAGGATGCCATTGGCCCTCTTGGCTGCCTGGGCACACTGCACACTTACAGATGGGTAAAAGAACTTAGGGATCAAAGAGGCCTCAGGGAAAGCCCCACAGCAAATCTATGGACAGAGCCTTCAGGCAAAACCCCCTCCTGAGTCTGTGGTATAAAGCTTTGTGACAGGTGTAGCAAAAACTGTGACAGCCCAAACAGTGTTGAGGATTCCAAGCAGAACACATCTGACAGCCCTTGGATTTAGGGATTACTTACTTCTGTTCTTCCTTGATTTCTGCAAAAGAAAAACAGTTCAGGTTTTAGTTTCCACAGTCTAATTGCACAAGCTTAGCTGCCCTGACAAAAAGGCAAGCTCACATTCCAGTTTTGTTACTCATCTTGACTCCAGAGCTGCTCAATTCTGTTCCTTTTCGTTGCTATGCTGATGCCCAAGAATAACTGGGGAATGTCAGCAGGTCAGAACAGAAGCAGCCCAGCAGCACATGGGAGTTAAGGAACATTCTCCTGCTTGATGGGCACATTTCTTGGGTTTAAGTTATTGAACATCCTGCAATTTGATGTAGCCACTCCCCACTATCATTTCATGTCATTTACCTTCACAGTTACTACACAAGCAAGCACCACTCCAGGATCACAGCAGTGTGTGCAGTGCAGCAAAGATGGGGAGGGGTTTGGAGCACAGCCCTGTGAGGAGAGGCTGAGGGAGCTGGGGTTGCTTAGTCCTGGAGAAGAGGAGGCTCAGGGGAGACCTTCTTGCTGTCTACAGCTCCCTGAAGGGACATTGTAGCCAGGTGGGGGTTGGTCTCTTCTCCCAGGCAACCAGCACCACAAGAAGAGGACACAGTCTCAAGCTGTGCCAGGGGAGGTTTAGGCTGGAGGTGAGGAGAAAGTTCTTCCCAGAAAGGGAGATTGGCCATTGAAACGTGCTGCCCAGGGAGGTGGTGGAGTCACCATCCCTGGAGGTGTTCAAAAAGGGATAGGACATGGCACTTACTATCATAGTATCAGTCAAGGTTGGAAGGGACCACAGGGTTGGAAGGATCATCCAGTTCCAACCCCCCTGCCATGGGCAGGGACACCCCACACTACATCAGGCTGGCCACAGCCTCAGCCAGCCTGGGCTTAAACACCTCCAGGGATGGGGCCTCAACCACCTCCCTGCACAACCCATTCCAGGGCTTCACCACTCTCATGGGGAAGAACTTCCTCCTCCCCTCCAGCCTGAATCTCCCCACCTCCAGCTTCATTCCATTCCCCCTACTCCTAGCACTACCTGAGATCCTGAGCAGTCCCTCCCCAGCCTTCCTTCAGCCCCCTTCAGATACTGGAAGGCCACAATGAGGTCACCTGGGAGCCTTCTCTTCTCCAGACTGAACAGCCCCAACTCCTTCAGTCTGTCCTCACAGGAGAGGTGCTCCAGCCCTCTGCTCATCCTCCTGGCCCTTCTCTGGACACTTTCCAGCATAAAGCCATGGTTTAGTTAGCCCTGAGGTGTTGGGTGCTAGGTTGGACTTGATGATCTCTGAGGTCTTTTCCAACCTTCTGGATTCTATGATTCTCTTTTAGTGTGTGTGACTTCTAAGAATTGGCAGTGTAAAGGCTTACTTAGCAATCCTTAGCTTTCCCACTTCGCCTCTTCCTGAAGCTTTACTCCACTGTTGTGACAAGTATTTTGGGACCTGAAGAAAGAAGAGAGATTTCAAGACAATTAGAGTCTTAAAGGATACAGAAATTGTCTATCTCTATATATACTTTAAATGCTTTCACCCTGACCACTTCTGAACACAGCATGAGCTAAATACAGTAGACAACAGAGAATCACAGAAAGTCTCTAAGGTTACTTCCAACCCAAACCTACCTAGTGCAAACCTCTTTCAAAGGGCTGGGATCCCCTACAGAATAAACCAGGTTGGAAAAGACCTTTGAGATCATCAAGTCCAACCTATCACCCAACACCATCTAATCAACTAAACCATGGCACCAAGTGCCTCATCAAGTCACTTCCAGTGATGGTGACCCCACCACCTCCCTGGGCAGCACATTCCAATGGCAAATCACTCTTTCTGTGGAGGACTTCTTCCTAACATCCAGCCTAAAGCTCCCCTGGTGCAGCTTGAGACTGTGTCCTCTTATTCTGGTGCTTTTTGCCTGGGAGAAGAGACCAACCCCCACCTGGCTACAACCTCCCTTCAGGGAGTTGGAGACAGCAAGAAGATCTCCTCTGAGCTTCCTCTTCTCCAGGCTAAGCAACTTAGTTGGGAGTTGGTCTCTTCTCCCAGGCAGCCAGCACCAGAACAAGAGGACACAGTCTCAGGCTGCACCAGGGGAGGTTTAGGCTGGAGGTTAGGAGGAAATTCTACATGGAGAGAGTGATTGGCCATTGGAATGGGCTGCCCAGGGGTGGTGGAGTCACCATCACTGGAGGTGTTCAGGAGAAGACTTGATAGGGTGCTTGGTGCCATGGGTTACTTGATCAGATGGTGTTGGATGACAGGTTGGACTCCATGATCTCAAAAGTCTTTTCCAACCTGGTTAATTCTATTCTATTCTATTCTATTCTATTCTATTCTATTCTATTCTATTCTATTCTATTCTATTCTATTCTATTCTATTCTATTCTATTCTACTCCATTCCATTCCATTCCATTCCATTCCTTCCACCCCATTCCATCCCATTCCATTCCATTCTATTCCATCCCATCCCATCCCATCCCATCCCATTCCATTCTGCCCCATCCCATCCCATTCCATTCCATCCCATCCCACTCCATTCTACTCCGTTCCATTCAGGTCGGGCTTGATGATCTCTGAGGTCTCTTCCACCCTTATTGATTCTATGATCATTGGGTCTATGATTCCATGACTGCATGGCATCAGCTCTAGTCAGGGCTCCTTGCAGGGAAAGGCAGGCACTGTAGACTGCAATGCTTTGCAGATCATGCAGATTTACAGGTGACTGGGGCTTCCCCCTCTGCTCAGCAACTGCAACTCTCTTCTCTATGCTGTTTTTTCATGTAGACTGAACATGACACAGCAGCACAACAAATGTGAGGTGGGAGCAATTTCCCCCCCATACACAAGCTTTTAGACCTACTGTGCCCTGTCAAGGTAGGGAGGCTGAGGGAGCTGGAGCTGTTTAGCCTGGGGAAGAGGAGGCTCAGGGGAGACCTTCTTGCTGTCTTTTTTCAAGTGTTTTTTCAATAGCCAAGAAGCCACAGCTACATAAATAACATTTCTTCCAAAGGAGTAAAGGAAAAATGATAACCAACACATAGAAAAGAGAGGCCAACAGTCAGCCTCCATCATAGTAGTATCACAGTAGCAGTCAGGGTTGGAAGGGACCACAAGGATCATCCAGTTCCAACCCCCCTGCCACGGGCAGGGACACCCCACACTACATCAGCCTGGCCAGAGCCTCATCCAGCCTGCTCTTAAACAACTGGTCTTAAACACAGGTTGGACTCGATGATCCTCGAGGTGTCTTCCAACCTTAGCAATACTGTGACACAGGGCCTCAACCACCTCCCTGAACAACCCATAATGACCAGCCTGGTGGAAGTGGGGCAGGCTGTGGATGTGGTCTACCTGGACTTCAGCAAGGCCTTTGACACTGTCCCCCACAGCAAACTCCTGGCCAAGCTGTCAGCCCCTGGCTTGGATGGGAGCACTCTGAGCTGGGTTAGGAACTGGCTGGAGGCTGAGCCCAGAGAGTGGTGGTGAATGGTGCCACAGCCAGCTGGCAGCCAGGCACTAGTGGTGTGCCCCAGGGATCAGTGTTGGGCCCTGTGCTCTTTAACATCTTTATTGATGATCTGGATGAGGGCATTGAGTCCATCATCAGTACATTTGCTGATGACACCAAGCTGGGGGCAGGAGTTCTTCTGCTGGAGGGTAGAGAGGCTCTGCAGAGGGACCTCGACAGGCTGGACAGATGGGCAGAGTCCAAGGGCAGGAGATTGAACACATCCAAGTGCCAGGTTCTGCACATTGGCCACAGCAACCCCATGCAGTGCTACAGGCTGGGGTCAGAGTGGCTGAGAGCAGCCAGGCAGAGAGGGACCTGGGGGTGCTGGTTGATGGTAGGCTGAACATGAGCCTGCAGTGTGCCCAGGTGGCCAAGAAGGCCAATGGCATCCTGGCCTGCATCAGAATAGTGTGGCCAGCAGGAGCAGGGAGGTCATTCTGCCCCTGTACACTGCACTGGTTAGGCCACACCTTGAGTCCTGTGTCCAGTTCTGGGCCCCTCAGTTTAGGAAAGATGTTGACTTGCTGGAAGGTGTCCAGAGAAGGGCAACAAAGCTGGGGAGGGGTCTGGAGCACAGCCCTGTGAGGAGGGGCTGAGGGAGCTGGGGTTGCTTAGCCTGGAGAGGAGGAGACTCAGGGGTGACCTTCTTGCTGTCTACAACTACCTGAAGGGAGGTTGTAGACAGGCAGAGGTTGGTCTCTTCTCCCAGGCACCCAGTACCAGAACAAGAGGACACAGTCTCAGGCTGCGCCAGGGGAGGTTTAGGTTGGCTGTTAGGAAGAAGTTCTCTACAGAGAGAGTGATTGCCCATTGGAATGAGCTGCCTGGGGAGGTGGTGGAGTCACCATCACTGGAGGTGTTCAGGAGGAGACTTGATGGGGTGCTTGGTGCCATGGGTTAGTTGTTTAGGTGGGTTGGATTGGTTGATGGGTTGGACACGATGATCTTGAAGGTCTCTTCCAACCTGGACTGGTCTATTCTATTCTACTCTATTCTATTCTACTCTACTCTATTCCAGGGCCTTACCACTCTCATGCTTCTTCCAGTGGGCAGTAGTGTCCTCCCTACTCTAGCCATGAGGTCTGTGGTGACAGGGTTGGACTCAATGACCTTTGAGGTCTCTCCCAACCTTAGGGATACTGAGCACTGAATACAAAAAGCATCAAAACCCATCTGGGTGCTGGTGCTTAGCACTTTCCTTGAGTCCCACAGCACCCCATGAACTACTGTGGAAGAGCCAGACAATCCAGGTGTCTTCCAGCTGCTCAGCCAGCCCAGGTTTCCACTCAACCCTAACAGCAGGTCAGAAATGGCACAAACACACAGCAGAAAGCCTTCAGCTGGCACAACCTACTGCTGCATATTTCTTTCCCCCCCCCCAGTTGTCAAAATGGTAATTTTCTACAGCAGATTTCATGCCAGATGAGACACAGCTTTCCCTCTAAAGCTAGGATAAATGCTACATGTGCCCCACCTGACTTAGCAGAAACATTATTATGTGCTTGGACCTAATCTATGTGCAATTTATATTGCCAGGTAAGAAGGCAGAGGCACTTCTAGCACAAGTGGCCAAGAAGTGAAGGACTCTTCATGCTGTTAAAATCACTGGCTTGCTACACAGGATAATCAGAGAGGGAATTTATTCAGATTAAGAGGTTGCAGATCTATCACACTTCCTCCAGTAGCACTGGAAACAGGCTGGAAGAGAGCAATCAATCATCTTGCTGCTGGCCTAACTGCAGTCCAGAAAGAAAAAGGTTTATAAAGGACTATGACCAAAGGAATGGAATAGAATAGAATAGAATAGAATAGAATAGAATAGAATAGAATAGAATAGAATAGAATAGAATAGAATAGACCAGGATGGAAGAGACCTTCAAGATCGTGTCCAACCTATCATCCAACACCACCCAAACAACTAACCCATGGCACCAAGCACCCTGTCAAATCTCCTCCTGAACACCTCCAGTGATGGTGATTCCACCACCTCCCCAGGCAGCCCATTCCAATGGGCAATCTCTCTCTCTGTGTAAAACTTCCTCCTAACCTCCAGCCTGAACCACCCCTGGCACAGCTTGAGACTGTGTCCTCTTGTTCTGGTGCTGATCACCTGGGAGAAGAGACCAACCTCTGCCTGGCTACAACCTCCCTTCAGGTAGTTGTAGAGAGCAAGAAGGTCTCCCCTGAGCCTCCTCTTCTCCAGGCTAAGCAACCCCAGCTCCCTCAGCCTCTCCTCACAGGGCTGTGTTCCAAACCCCTCACCAACTTTGTTGCCCTTCTCTGGACTTGTTCCAGCAACTCAACCTCCTTCTTAAACTGAGGAGCCCAGAACTGGACACAGGACTTGAGGTGTGGCCTAACCAGTGCAGTGTACAGGGGCAGAATGACCTCCCTGCTCCTGCTGGCCACACTGTTCCTGATGCAGGCCAGGATGCCATTGGCCCTCTTGCCTGCCTGGGCACACTGCAGGCTCATGTTCAGCCTACCATCGACCAGCACCCCCAGGTCCCTCTCTGCCTGGCTGCTCTCAGCCACTCTGACCCCAGCCTGTAGCACTGCATGGGGTTGCTGTGGCCAATGTGCAGAACCTGGCACTTGGATGTGTTCAATCTCCTGCCCTTGGACTCTGCCCATCTGTCCAGCCTGTCGAGGTCCCTCTGCAGAGCCTCTCTACCCTCCAGCAGATCAACTCCTGCCCCCAGCTTGGTGTCATCAGCAAATTTACTGCTGATGGACTCAATGCCCTCATCCAGATCATCAACAAAGATGTTAAAGCTAGCTATATGCTATATAGCTCTATGCTAGCTATAGACAGGCACTTCAGTTAAAACCAGATCATAGAATCATAGAATCCAGGAGGATGGAAAAGACCGCAGAGATCATCAAGTCCAACACCTCAGGACTAACTAAACCATGGCTTCAAGTGCTACATCCAATCCCTTTTTGAACACAAGGACAGGTGGGCAGAGTCCAAGGGCATGAGATTTAACACATCCAGGTGCCAGGTTCTGCACATTGGCCACAACTTGTCACCCAACACCTCAGGACCACTAAACCATGGCACCAAGTGCCTCATCCTGTCTCTTCTTAAACCCTTCCAGTGATGGTGACTCCACCACCTCCCTGGGCAGCACATTCCAATGGCAAATCACCCTTTCTGGGAAGAACTTCTTCCTAACATCCAGCCTAAACCTCCCCTGGTGCAGCTTGAGACTGTGTCCTCTTTTTCTAGTGCTGGTTGCCTGGGAGAAGAGACCAACCCCCACCTGGCTACAACCTCTCTTCAGGGAGTTGTAGAGAGCAAGAAAGTCTCCCCTGAGCCTCCTCTTCTCCAGGCCAAGCAACCCCAGCTCCCTCAGCCTCACCTCACAGGGTTTGAGCTTGTTCTCTTTCTCTCCAGAGAAGGAAGAAAAGGAGGCTTCCACTTCTTCCCAGTCTGAACAAATACAAGCCTAGAAAGCTCTGGACACATCCACAGAAGAGGGCTAGGGCAGATATTCCTCCACAGATTGTAAGTCTCCCCTTTCCTGAGCCAAAGCTTGCTCTTGCCAGTAAAGGCAGCCAAACCATCCTGACAGAAAGAACCTCCACAGCACTGAGCTGCTAAGTAGGCAGCAGTGACCTAGGTAGCAGTTGCAGACGTGAGCTGTGACCCTGCAGACAGGTGTTTGGATCGGATTACTGCAATCTCTTTATCTCTTCATAGTATCATAGTATCAGTCAGGGTTGGAAGGGAGCACAAGGATCAGCTAGTTCCAACCCCCCTGCCATGGGCAGGGACACCCCACACTACATCAGGCTGCCCAGAGCCTCATCCAGCCTGGGCTTAAACACCTCCAGGGATGGGGCCTCAACCACCTCCCTGCACAACCCATTCCAAGGCTTCACCACTCTCATGGGGAAGAACTTCCTCCTCACCTCCAGCCTCAATCTCCCCACCTCCAGCTTCATTCCATTCCCCCTAGTCCTAGCACTACCTGACATCCTGACAAGTCCCTCCCCAGCCTTCCTGTAGGCCCCCTTCAGATACTGGAAGGCCACAATGAGGTCACCTGGGAGCCTTCTCTTCTCCAGACTGTACAGCCCCAACTCCTTCAGTCTGTCCTCACAGGAGAGGTGCTCCAGCCCTCTGATCATCCTCCTGGCCCTTCTCTGGACACCTTCCAGCCCCTCCAGATCCCTCTTGCAATAGGGGCTCCAGAACTGGAGGCAGGACTCCAGGTGGGGTCTCCCCAGAGCTGAGCAGAGGGGGAGAATCACCTCCCTTGCCCTGCTGGCCACACTTCTCCTGCTGCAGCCCAGGATCTGATTGGCTTTGTGGGCTGCAAGTGCACACTGAGAGCTCCTGTTGAGCTTCTCCTTCCCCAGCACCCCCAAGTCTCTCTCCTCAGGGCTACTTTCCAGCCAGTCCCTGCCCAGCCTGCATTTGTGCCTGGGATTGCCTCGACCCAGATGCAGGACCCTGCACTTGCTCTTGTTGAACCTCCTGAGGTTGGCTTGTGCCCACCTCTCCAGCCTGTCCAGGTCCCTCTGGATGGCCTCCCTTCCCTCCAGCCTGTCTGCTGCACCACACAGCTTGGTGTCATCAGCAAACTTGCTGAGGGTGCACTCAGTGCCACTGTCCATGGCACCCACAAAGATGTTGACCAAGCCTGGTCCCAGGACTGATCCCTGAGGGACTCTGCTTGTCCCTGGCCTCCACTGGGACATGGAGCCATTGACAGCCACTCTTTGGGTGCAGCCATCAAGCCAGTTCCTTATTCATCTAGTGGTTACCCATCAAACCCATGTGTCACTAGCCTGGAGACCAGGCTGTGGTGCGGGACAGTGTGGAAGGCTTTGCTCAGGGCCAGCTAAACGACAGTCTTCACGGCACCTCCGGCAGAGCCGTACAGGCGAGCCGCAGGGGCAAGACACAGGTGCTTATTGTCCTCGTTTTCTTTAAGCCAAGCGTGAACTCGGGAGCACTCAAAACTTTCCGACCCAGTTTCAGGAAAACAAGTTAGGCTCCGGCGTTGGTTACAGGGCGTGAGCCAAGCTCGGCTGCCAGCAGACCCAGCCTTCCCGGGGCCCTTCCCTTTACCCCCGCAGCCAGGCGGGCAGGCTCCACGCCTCGCTGCTCGCCCAGAACCCCGAGCCCAAGGGAAGGGACACCGAGGCAACGGCTGCTCGGGGCAACCCCGGCCCCACGCTGAGGAACAGCTCGCCCAGCGCCCCAGGCACGGCCCCCCGGCTCGGCGCTGCCGCCCGATCCCTTCCGCGGGACCTGCCCGGCGCCGTCACGCCGGAGCCGAGAGGGGAAGAGAGGCCTGGCCGCCGCCGGTCAGGGTGCGCGCCGCCGGGCTCTCACCTTCACCAGCCACATGCCCGTGTTCTGCTTGGCCCCGGTGAGGTCCAGCTCGCCCTTTTCGGTCATGATGGGGCAGGGGAGGGAGCCGAGGCGGAACGCTGAGCGGGCAGGCGGAGCGGGCAGGCGGAGCACGCGGCAGCGCTTCCTGCTGCGCGGGCCGCCCGGAGCCGCGCGGCAGCGCACCCTGGCAGACGGTGGCTCGGCGCGGACAAACCTCCTGCCAAGGCGGAGTGAGGCGGGCGGGAGGCGGGGCTGTGGGCTCTCGCTGAGTCAGGGAAACAGAGAACCAGAGAATCATCATAGTATCATAGTATCAGTCAGGGTTGGAAGGGACCACAAGGATCATCTAGTTCCAAGCCCCCTGCCATGGGCAGGGACACCCCACACTAGATCAGGCTGGCCACAGCCTCATCCAGCCTGGGCTTAAACACCTCCAGGGATGGGGCCTCAACCACCTCCCTGGACAACCCATTCCAGGGCTTCACCACTCTCATGGGGAAGAACCTCCTCCTCACATCATGCCAGAAGAGCAGCCACCATGAGCTTAAATTGTGGGTTCTCTGTGAATTACTAATTTGGACAGGGAAAGGAGAATCATAGAACCATAGAATCAATAAGGTTGGAAAAGACCTCAAAGGTCATCAAGTCCAACCTGTCACCCAACACCTCAGGACTACAAAACCATGGCTTCAAGTGCCATGTCCAGTCTCTTTTTGAACACCTCCAGGGATGGTGACTCCATCACCTCCCTGGGCAGTACATTCCAATGGCCAATCTCTCTTTCTGGGATGAACTTTCTCCTCACCTCCAGCCTAAACTTCCCCTGGCACAGCTTGAGACTGTGTCCTCCTGTTCCAGTGCTGGTTGCCTGAGAGAAGATAGAATCAATAACGTTGGAAAAGATCTCAGAGATCATCAAGTCCAACCTGCCACCCAACACCTCAGGATTAAATAAACCATGGCACCAAGTGCCACCTCCAATCCCCTCCTAAACACCTCCAGGGATGGGGACTCCACCACCTCCCTGGGCAGCTAATTCCAATGGCCAATCACTGATTTCCCTGAAGAATTTCTTCCTAACATCCAGCCTAAACTGCAAGATTGTTTTAGAATCATAGAATTGTTGGGGCTGGAGGGGACCTCAAGGATCATCCAGTTCCACCCCCCCTGCCATGGGCAGGGACCCCTCACACTACAGCAGGTTGCTCACAGCCACATCCAGCCTTGCATTGAGAACCCCCAGGCATAGAGGCTTCCACCACCTCCCTGGGCAAGCTGTGCCAGTGTCTCACCACCTTCAATGGGGAAGAACTTCCTAACATCCAATCTGAACCTACACATTTCTACTTAGTATCATAGTATCCTTCATGGTTGGAAGGGACCACAAGGATCATCTAGTTCCAGCCCCCCTGCCATGGGCAGGGACACCCCACACTACATCAGCCTGGCCACAGCCTCATCCAGCCTGGGCTTAAACACCTCCAGGGGCAGTGCCCCAACCACCTCCCTGGACAACCCATTCCAGGGCTTCACCACTGTCATGGGGAAGAACTTCCTCCTCACCTCCAGCCTCAATCTCCCCACCTCCAGCTTCATTCCATTCCCCCTAGTCCTATCACTACCTCAGATCCTGACAAGTCCTTCCCCAGCCTTCCTATAGCCCCCTTCAGATACTGGAAGGCCACAATGAGGTCACCTGGGAGCTTTCCATTCCCCCTAGTCCTATCATTACCTGACACCCTAAAGTCCCTCACCTGCCCCATTTTCTCCCTTTTTCCCCTCAAATCCCACAGCACCTGGGCTCTGTTGAGTCTCCTCCCACCCCAAGTGTGGCCACTTTGCCCTCCCCACCCACTCCCCTATTTAACCCCCCTCAGCAAGGGCAGCAGCCCCAAGCTGAGCCCATCTGGGCTGAGGATCCTCCTCTCCTCACTGGTGAGTGCCCCTGGTGCACACTGGGTGTTGGTGGTGGTGACTCCAAAGGCCGGGGGGCCTGGTGGCCCCCCGGCTGTTAGGGACAGGATTGATGACTACTCCAATATCATCCACTGGGGCTGAGCTCCTCTGTGTATCTTGGCTGCTGAGGATGATGAATAACTCTGACTTTATGGAAAATAGCTCAGTTGTAAAAAAACAATTCAAAACTAACACCTAACAAGCCTTGATCACTGTACCCTTGCTAGCTGAGAAAGCTGAAAGTAGGGAACAGAACATAAAGTATTCCTTGCTGACAACTGAATCAAAAAAATGCCATCCCCCCCTGGGCAGGTGAATAAATGGTTTGGAGGAAAATAAACAGGTGGAGGCTGTGCTGTGTGTCCTGTTCCTTCCCACAAAGAGAGCTGAGTCTGTTGAAGGGCCTCATGGTTGTTGGAGCTGTGGGTAGAGATGGTGACATCAACCCCATGGAGTGCTGCAGGCTGGGGTCAGAGCGGTTGGAGAGCAGCCAAACTGTAAAGGGACCTGGGGGTGCTGATTGACAGCTGCCTAAACATGAGCCAGCAGTGTGCCCAGGTGGCCAAGAAGGTCAATGGCATCCTGGCCTGCATTAGGAATAGTGTGGCCAGCAGGAGCAGGGAAGTCATTGTGCCCCTGGACTCAGCGCTGGTTAGGTCACACCTTGAGTCCTGTGTCCAGTTCTGGGCCCCTCAATTTAGGAAGGACATTGAGACACTTGAACGTGTCCAGAGAAGGGCAACAAGGCTGGGGAGAGGCCTTGAGCACAGCCCTGTGAGGAGAGGCTGAGGCAGCTGGGGTTGCTTAGCCTGGAGAAGAGGAGGCTCAGGGGAGACCTCATTGCCCTCTACAACTCCCTGAAGGGAGGTTTTAGCCAGGAAGGGGTTGGTCTCCTCTCAGGCAACCAGCACCAGAACAAGAGGACACAGTCTCAAGCTGTGCCAGGGGAAGTTTAGGCTCGAGGTGAGGAGAGTTGTTAGCCATTGGAATGTGCTGCCCAGGGGGGTGGTGGAGTCACCATCCCTGGAGGTGTTCAGGAAGAAGGAATTGAACGTGGCACTTGGTGCCATGGTTTAATCATGAGATCTGTGGTGACAGGTTGGACTCAATGATCTTTGAGGTCTTTTCCAACCTTGGTGATACTCTAATGATGCAAAGCACTGGTTTTGATCTTTGTTGCCATTTCAAATGGTGGTTAGTTTCTGTGGCTGTCTTGGCCACAGAGAATGTGTGGAATGGAATAGTTCTTCATCAGGTTTGGGTCTCCTACCTACAAGTGTGACCTTTTAACTTACAGCCCATTCTCTTTTAGAATCATAGGAGCAATAGGGCTGCTGAAGACCTCAGAGATCATCAAGTCCAGCCTGTCACCCAATACCTCAGGACTAACTAGACTATGGCTTCAAGTGCCACCCTTCAGGTAGTTGTAGACAGGAAGAAGGTCTCCCCCTGAGCCTCCTCTTCTCCAGGCTAAGCAACCCCAGCTCCCTCAGCCTCTCCTCACAGGGCTGTGTTCCAAGCCCCTTCCCAGCTTTGTTGCCCTTCTCTGGACACCTTCCAGCAACTCAACATCTTTCCTAAACTGAGGGGCCCAGGACTGGACTCAAGGTGCAGCCTAACTGGTGCAGTGTACAGGAACAGAATGAGCTCCTTGCTCCTGCTGGCCACACTGTTCCTGATATAGGCCAGGATGCCATTGGCCCTCTTGGCTGCCTGGGCACACTGCAGGCTCATGTCCAGCCAGTACCCCCAGGTCCCTCTCTGCCTGGCTGCTCTCCAGCCACTCTGACCCCAGACTGTAGCACTGCATGGGGTTGTTGTGGCCAATGTGCAGAACCTGGCACTTGGATGTGTTCAATCTCCTGCCCTTGGACTCTGCCCATCTGTCCAGCCTGTCCAGGTCCCTCTGCAGAGCCTCTTTACCCTCCAGCAGATCAATTCCTGCCCCCAGCTTGGTATCGTCAGCAAATTTAGTAGGGGGGATCTGCTTGCAAGCAGCTCAGCTACAGGTAGCATGAGCATAGCTGGCTGCTTTGGGAATCCTTAGAGAAAGAAGCCACAAGGAGCAACTGCTCCTGTTCCAGGCATGAGTGGCAACAGCAAAATAAACCTCTGCAGAAGCCTGGCATTTCGGGTGGCTCAGCTGGCAACCCGGAGGGGAAGGCAGCCAGGCAGAGATCTCTCCCGGCTCCCTCCAGGCAGCCTCTCCAGACCTGTTTCCATGGAAACTGAATTTAAAGGGGCAACAAGCAGGAAAAGAGCACATTTTCATTAATTCCTCATTTCAAACCTCAACTTTCCCTTTGCCAGGGACACATTTAGCACCACGGAGGAGGATCTGGGGGCCAGCTGCCGAGCAGCAGAGCTGTGCGTTAGTCACCCGCTTTCTTCTCGCTTGCAAGGAAACAGATGTTGTGTCTGAGGAGACAGGTGGCCACATTCAGACTTGCAAACCTCTCTCTATTTATTCTTTTTCCCCACTCCCCTGTCCAGCTAAATAAATATAGAGCCTGCAGTGTTGTGGTGGTGGGCTGAAGTTTCCCCCAGCATTAACTTTAGCCAGCCTGCAGCTAAATTTCAGAGGCACAGCCTAAAAGTGCCACAGTTGTCAACAGCCACACACAGTTTCTCCTCAGTGGTTTTAGGAATGGGCTTAAACAATGCAGCCTGACAGTGCTGGTTGAAAAGCAGCACAGCAGAAGGTGCTGAAGGCCTGCTGCTGTCCATTTGGACCTGATGGACTTCTGCTGTTGTGAACTCATGCTCCTCTCAAGGATGAGGGGAGATAGAATAGAATAGAATTAATCAGGTGGGAAAAGATCTTTGAGGTCATCAAGTCCAACCTATCACCCAACACTATCTAATCAAATAAACCATGGCACCAAGTGCCTCAGGTATTTTCCAACCTATTCTATTCTATTCTATCTCTTGCTAAACACCTTCAGGGATGGTGACTCCACCACCTCCCTGGGCAGCACATTCCAACAGACAAGCTCTCACTCTGTGAAGAATTTCCTCCTCACCTCAAGCCTAAACCTCCCCTGGCACAGCTTGAGACTGTGTCCTCTTGTTCTGGTGCTGTTTGCCTGGGAGAAGAGACCAACCCCCTCCTGGCTGCAACCTCCCTTCAGGGAGTTGTAGAGAGCAAGAAAGTATCCCCTGAGCCTCCTCTTCTCCAGGCTAAGCAACCCCAGCTCCCTCAGCCTCTCCTCACAGGGCTGTGCTCCAATCCCCTCCCCAGCCTCGTTGCCCTTCTCTGGACACCTTCAACTGTCTCAATGCCCATCTTAAATTGATGGGCCCAGAACTGGACACAGGACTCAAGGTGTGTCCTAACCAGTGCTGAGTCCAGGGGCACAATGACTTCCCTGCTGCTGCTGGCCACACTATTCTTAATGCAGGCCAGGATGCCATTGGCCTTCTTGGCTGCCTGGGCACACTGCTGACTCTTGTTCAGCCTACTATCAATGAGTACCTCCAGGTCCCTTTCAGCCTGGCTGCTCTCCAGCCACTCTGACCCTAGCCTGTAGCACTGCATGGGGTTGTTGTGGCCAATGTGTAGAACCTGGCACTTAAATATGTTAAATCTCATGCCCTTGGAGTCTGTCCAGCCTGGCAAGGTCCCTCTGCAGATGTGTTCCTGGATGGTGGTAGTGGCCCCACTCAAGGTGTCAATGATGGAGACTATTGGACAAGTGTCACTAAAAACACTTGCCAGAAATCAGGTGGAGTGTTTATGAGGAAAGGCCCAGCTGACAAGGTGAATCGTGTCTGAGAGTGCTCAAACCACTCAGCTGCATCCTCTGCATGGAAAGCCTGACAGCACTCACACCTGTACATGGTCACTGCTTCATGACTCATTGGTTCCTACTGAAGGGAAGGAGACCTGGACAGGCAGGCAGAGAGCTGGCCAGTGAGCCTGGAAGCCACATGCTTTCTTTTCCTGAGCCCTTCTAATGAAATCAAATTGAGGAACACATATGAAATGACTTTTGAAGTTGTCAGCATTCTCTTGCCTCAGCCTCATTGGTTTTGTTTGTTAGAGGGTAGGAGAGCTCTGCAGAGGGACCTTGCCAGGCTGGACAGATGGGCAGAGTCCAAGGGCAGGAGATTGAACACATCCAAGTGCCAGGTTCTGCACATTGGCTACAACAACCCCATGCAGTGGGGCTGGAGTCAGAGTGGCTGGAGAGCAGCCAGGCAGAAAGGGACCTGGGGGTGCTGGTTGATGGTAGGCTAAACATGCTCAGGTGGTCAAGAAGGCCAATGGCATCCTGGCCTGCCTCAGAAATTGTGTGGCCAGTAGGAGCAGGGAAATCATTGTGTCTCTGCTCTCAGCACTGGTCAGGCCACACCTTGAGTCCTGTGTCCAGTTCTGGGCCTCTCAGTTTAGGAAAGATGTTGAGTTGCTGGAAGGTGTCCAGAGAAGGGCAACAAAGCTGCAGAGCACAGCCCTGTGAGGAGAGGCTGAGAGAGCTGGGATTGCTTAGCCTGGAGAAGAGGAGGCTCAGGGGAGACCTTCTTGCTGTCTCCAACTCCCAGAATGGAGGTTATAGCCAGGTGGGGGTTAGTCTCTTCTCCCAGGCAACCAGCACCAGAACAAGAGGACACAGTCTCAAGCTGCACTGGGGGAGGTTTAGGCTGGATGTTAGGAAGAAGTTCCTCATAGAAAGAGTGATTGGCCATTGGAATGTGCTGCCCAGGGAGGTGGTGGAGTCACCATCATGGAGGTGTTTAAGGTGAGACTTGATAGGGTGCTTGGTGCCATGGTTTAGTTGATTAGATGGTGTTGGGTGATAGGTTCCATTCAATGATCTCAAAGGTCTCTTCCAACCTGGTCTATTCTATTCTACCTTACCCTACCCTACCCCACCCCACCCCTTATTTCCTGCCTGGCAGGAAGAAGTCTTAAGGTAAAATTGGTTTTGAAACACTGGAGGTCTTGATGAAAATTACTTTCTTTTCTGTATTTTCCTGTGCAGAGAACCCCCCTGGGGAAGTGAAGCTGGCTGTGTGGAAATGAAATGGAGCACTTGATAATTAGTGCATTATGAGCTAATCCAACCCAGACAGCTCTATTTCTCCCTCTCCATCTCAGGCAAAGCAGCAGATGACAAACAGTTTTCATACACTCCCTCAAACCAGTCAGCTCTCATCACACTGAACTGTGAGCACTGAATTATATTAAGAAGGTGGATCCCAGCTTGTGCTTCAGCCTCTAAGCAAGGCATGGGGTGTGCATGGAATTGTCACAGGAAGGACAACATTTCATGGCAGCAGTGAAGATCGTTGCTTCGAGTGGCAGAAAAACAGAGCCTCAGCCATCTCTTTCTCCATTGCACTGCTCTGCTAGCAGTGAGTTTCCAGACCCCACTGGTTTTATTGATTTCCAGGTGGTGGATGATGAGAAGTGGTGTGTATCTGGCACAGCTGAGGAGGGAAGGGACTGAAGCTCCTGGCTATGATCTTGTGAAATCACAGTATAAGCAAGGTTGGAAGAGACCTCGAGGATCATCGAGTCCAACCTATCAACACAGACCACATGACTAGACCATGGCACCAAGTGCCACATCCAATCCCCTCTTGAACACCTCCAGGGATGGGGACTCCACCACCTCCCTGGGCAGCACATTCCTATGATGAATGACTCTCTTGGTGAAGAACTTTCTCCTCACCTCGAGTCTAAACCTCCCCTGCCGCAGCTTGAGACTGTGTCCTCTTGTTCTGGTGCTGGTTGCCTGGCAGAAGAGAACAACCCCTTCCTGGCTACAGCCACCTTTCAGGTAGTTGTAGGGAGCAATGAGGTCACCCTTGAGCCTCCTCTTCTCCAGGCTAAACAACCCCAGCTCCCTCAGCCTCTCCTCACAGGGCTGTGCTCAAGGCCTCTCCCCAGCCTTGTTGCCCTTCTCTGGACACATTCAAGTGTCTCAATGTCCTTCTTAAACTGAGGGGCCCAGAACTGGACACAGGACTCAAGCTGTGGCCTAACCAGTGCAGAGTCCAGGGGCACAATGACTTCCCTGCTCCTGCTGCCCACACTATTCCTAGTGCAGGCCAGGATGCCATTGGCCTTCTTGGCCACCTGGGCACACTGCTGGCTCATGTTTAGGCAGCTGTCAATCAGCACCCCCAGGTCCCTTTCTGTTTGGGACCTCTCCAGCCACTCTGACCATAGCCTGTAGCACTGCCTCTGGTTATTGTGGTCAAAGTGCAGCGCTTGGCATTAGGACTTGTTGAATGCCATCCCATTGGACTCTGCCCATCTGTCCAGTCAGTCCAGGTCCCTCTGCAGAGCCTTTCTATCCTCTAACTGACCAACATCTGCTCCTAACTTGGTGTCATCTGCAGACTTGCTGATGACTGACTCGACCCCCTCATCCAGATCATCAATGAAGATGCTAAAGAGGATGGGGCCCAGTACTGATCACATTAAGCCCTTGAAAGCCCCTTCCTCTCTGAACTGCTGCAGCAGCTTTATTACTCTGGGAATCATGTTCCAGATCATAGAATCAATAAAGCCTACTCTCAACCAGTCCCCCCAGGTCCCTTTCCACCTGGCTGCTCTCCAGCCACTCTGTTCCCAACCTGTAACACTGCATGGGGTTGTTGTGACCAAAGTGCAGCACCAGGCACTTGGACTTGTTGAATGTCATCATGTTGGCCTCTGCCCATCTGCCCAGCCTGTCGAGGTCCCCCTGCAGAGCTCTTCTACCCTCTAACAGATCAACACCTGCTCCCAACTCTCAATATGTTTACACCCACACATTTTTGTGTATGCTATACACTGTCCCCCCTACTATGTCTTCCAGCACATTAATGACATGCAGTGAGCTTGACTGCAGGCAGCTTGGCATCTTGTTTGGATTTCCACCATGTCATAGAATCAATCAGGTTGGAAAAGACCTCAGAGGTCATCAAGTCCAACATATTACCTCGATTCCAACCTATTACCTCATACCTTGCACCTCATGATAACCAGGGCTTGAAGTGCTTGTTGAGCCTCAGGCGCATGAGAGTGGTGAAGCCCTGGAATGGGTTGTCCAGGGAGGTGGTCGAGGCCCCATCCCTGGAGGTGTTTAAGCCCAGGCTGGATGAGGCTCTGGCCAGGCTGATGTAGTGTGGGGTGTCCCTGCCCATGGCAGGGGGGTTGGAACTAGAAGATCCTTGTGGTCCCTTCCAACCCTGACTGATACTATGATACTCTGGCACTGGGCCCCACTTCTCAAGCCTCTCAGGATCCTGAAGCATGAAATAAAGACTCAACCAGAAGGCAGTCACCAGTTGTGCCAAATACTCAGTTTGCTCAAAGATTATTTTTTGCTCCTTTACAGAATCAGTCCATGAACAATGTAGAAATTGGTAATTAAGGAAGGAAGGAAGGAAAATAGGGAAGAGAAGGGAAAGATGCAGGTTCAACACTTCATTAAAGGAAGGTGACGCTGCTCAGAGAACCTCAGAGCTACCTGATCTGAAGCCAATTTAAGACAATTTCATTAAAAGTGACAATAGAAGTGTCATTATCTCTTTAACTCAAGGTCCCTCTGGCACACAAAATTATTAGCTATCCTTTTTTGTTTGCACCAGCACCCCTCAAGAAAGGCTTTTAAGCATGCAACATTTTTAACCCAGTAATATTGCAAAGGCAATGTAAGCTCTGAGCCTTCTGAAGTGTCTTTTCATTGTAGACAAGGAGAAGAGTACTTGAGTCCTGTGTCCACTTCTGGGGCCCTCAGTTTAAGATGGATATTGAGACACTTGAATGTGTCCAGAGAGGGCAATGAGGCTGGGGAGAGGTCTTGAGCACAGCCCTGTGAGGAGAGGCTGAGGGAGCTGGGGTTGTTTAGCCTGGAGAAGAGGAGGCTCAGGGGAGACCTTCTTGCCGTCTACAACTCCCTGAAGGAAGGGAGGTTGTAGCCAGGTGGGGGTTGGTCTCTTCTGCCAGGCAACCAGCACCAGAACAAGAGGACACAGTCTCAAGCTGTGCCAGGGGAAGTTTAGGCTGGAGGTGAGGAGAAAGTTCTTCCCAGAAGGAGAAATTGGCCATTGGAATGTGCTGCCCAGGGAGGTGGTGGAATTTCCATCCCTGGAGGTGTTCAAGAGAGGGGATTTGATGTGGCACTTGAAGCCATGGTTTAGTTATTCCTGAGGTGTTGGGTGACAGGTTGGACTTGATGATCTCTGAAGTCTTTTCCAACCTTATTGATTCCATGATTCTGAGATGTTACATAAAACTGAGTGGTACTCATTCTCCAGTCCTCCACTCTACCTTTTGTCTGACCCTGGAGTTGTCTCTGGTGATGTATGGAAAGTTCAGCAGTACCTACAGTCACTCATCTCACAGTATATAATAATAATAATAATAATAATAAACCAATTTGGAAGAGACCTTCAAGATCATCGTGTCCAATCCATCAACCAATCCAACCCACCTAATCAACTAACCCATGGCACCAAGCACCCCATCAAGTCTCCCCCTGATCACCTCCAGTGATGGTGACTCCACCACCTCCCCAGGCAGCCCATTCCAATGGGCAATCACTCTCTCTGTGTAAAACTTCCTCCTGACCTCCAGCCTGAACCTCCCCTGGCGCAGCCTGAGACTGTGTCCTCTTGTTCTGGTACTGGCTACCTGGGAGAAGAGACCAACCTCTGCCTGACTACAACCTCCCTTCAGGTATTTGTAGAGAGCAAGAAGGTCTCCCCTGAGCCTCCTCTTCTCCAGGCTAAGCAACCCCAGCTCCCTCAGCCTCTCCTCATAGGGCTGTGTTCCAAACCCCTTAACAACTTCATTGCCCTTCTCTGGATACGTTCCACCAAGGTTGGAAGAGACCTCAAAGATCTCCTGGACTTTTGGCCTCAAGATATGGCTGGGTAGGTTCAGATTGGACATTAGGAAGAAGTTTTTCACAGACAGAGTGGTCAGGCATTGGAATGTGCTGCCCAGGGGGGTGGCTGAGCCACCAACACTGGATGTGTTTAAAGGCTGTTTGGATGTGGTGCTTAGGGATATGGTTTAGGGGTGAACCCTTTAGAGTAGGGTCATTTGTTGGACTTGGTTATCCTGAGGGTATTTTCCAACCTGAATGTTTCTCTGGTTCTGTGAGGTGGGGAAGAGCAAGGCATCTTGTCTTAAGCTAAAAACCATGGTAAAGTTTTCAAGGGATTTATTTCCCTCCTGTTCTAATTAAGCAAATGTGATTTATGCCAGTGAAATTCTCATAATTATGTAGGCATAAGTAATGCACAGTTGCCAAGGTAAGTAATTGATATATAAATTATGGGCTGCTGTTTTGCAGAGGGAGCTCTCCAATGACCCTAGGAGAAGGCTTTGTGACTAAGCTGAGCTAAAACAATATTAGTGACTAGCAGAACAAACCTAGAAGGCAACTAAAGCAGGAACAGTGTGGCCAGCAGGAGCAGGGAGGTCATTGTGCCCCTGGACTCAGCACTGGTTAGGCCACACCTTGAGTCCTGTGTCCAGTTCTGAGCCCCTCAGTTTAGGAAGGAGGTTGACTTACTGGAAGGTGTCCAGAGAAGGGCAACAAAGCTGGGGAGGGGCTCGGAACAGAGCCCTGTGAGGAGAGGCTGAGGGAGTTGGTGTTGCTTAGCCTGGAGAAGAGGAGGCTCAGGGGAGACCTTCTTGCTGTCTACAACTCCCTGAAGGGAGATTGTAGCCAGGTGGGGGTTGGTCACTTCTCCCAGGCAACCAGTACCAGAACAAGAGGACACAGTCTCAAGCTGTACCAGGGGAGGTTTGGGCTGGAGGTGAGGAGAAAGCTCTTCACAGAGAGAGTTGTTGGCCATTGGAATGTGCTGCCCAGGGAGGTGTTGGAGTCACCATCACTGGAGGTGTTTAGGAGGAGACTGGATGGGGCACTTGGTGCCATGGTTTAGTTGATTAGATGGTGTTGAGTGATAGGTTGGACTTGATGATCTCAAAGTTCCTTTCCAACCTGGTTAATTCCATTCCATTCCATTCCATTCCATTCCATTCCATTCCATTCCATTCCATTCCATTCCATTCCATTCTATCCCATTACATTCTATCCCGTTCTGTTCCATTCCATTCCATTCCATTCCATTCCATTCCATTCCATTCCATTCCATTCCATTCCATTCCATTCCATTCCATTCCATTCCATTCCATTCCATCCCATAAAAGCAAGATGCTCCTGTTGGGAAGCCAGCCAGCCTGTTGTCTAGGGTCACTCTGAACATGTGTTGAACTGGCTGACAACATCCTGTAATTGCCCATGGTTGGAAACACAGGCAGGTCAATGCAAGGTTGAGACCATGTGTGTATATAAATGCAATGCAGGTGTCTAGTTTGTGGTTGCCACTGCTTCATAAGCACTGCCTCTGGTACCCTGCAATGCCACACAGTTAAGTGCTTTTGTTAAAGGCAACAAACCACATGTATTTGCATCCCACCTTTGCATCTGGTCACAGCCCAGCCACTGCACTGCCTCCCAACAAGCTCTCAGGGAGATAATTGACTGGAGACACTGATCTGTCTGCTTCATTATTGCTGCCAACTGCCTGCAGGTTCCCTCCAAAACCTTTGTACCTAATGGTCTTCACTGCCAGCTCTCTTTTCTTCCCTGAAGTGCCAGTTGCTGGCACGTCTCTGAACCAGTGCTAATGATCAAATAAATATGATTACGTAAGGGTGGTTTGTCTCCTCACTGTGTAAGCTAACAGTACTGCCATGGGCCAAAGCTAAAGATGTTCTTTTTACCACAAAGAAGAGCTTTCCTGATAAACTGGAATGAATGGAATGGAATGGAATGGAATGGAATGGAATGGAATGGGATGGGATGGGATAGAATAGAATAGAATAGAATAGAATAGAGTAGAATAGAGTAGAATAGAATGGGATGGGATGGGATGGGATGGGATGGGATGGAATAGAATTAACCAAGTTGGAAAGGACCTTTGAGATCATCAATTCCAACCTATCACCCAACACCATCTAATCAACTAAACCATGGCACCAAGCACCCCATCCAGTCTCTTCCTAAACACCTCCAGGGATGGTGACTCCACCACCTCCCTGGGCAGCACATTCCAATGGCCAATCTCTCTTGCTGGGAAGAACTTCTTCCTAAAAGTCAGCCTAAACTTCCCTGGTACAGCTTGAGTCTGTGTCCTCTTGTTCTGGTGCTGCTTGCCTGGCAGAAGAGACCAACCCCCACCTGGCTACAGCCTCCCTTCAGGGAGTTGTAGACAGAAGGTCTCCCCTGAGCCTCCTCTTCTCCAGGCTAAGCAACCCCAGCTCCCTCAGCCTCTCCTCACAGGGCTGTGCTCCAAACCCCTCCCCAGCTTTGTTGCCCTTCTCTGGACACCTTCCAGTAACTCAACCTCCTTCCTAAACTGAAGGGCCCAGAACTGGACACAGGACTCAAGGTGTGGCCTGACCAGTGCTGAGTCCAGGGGCACAATGACCTCCCTGATCCTGCTGGCCACACTGTTCCTGACTCAGGCCAGGCTGCCATTGGCCTTCTTGGCTGCCTGGGCACACTGCAGGCTCATGTTCAGCCTACTATCACCCAGTACCCCCAGGTCCCTTTCTGCCTGGCTGCTCTCCAGCCACTCGGACCCCTGCCTGTAGCACTGCATGGGGTTGCTGTGGCCAATGTGTAGTACCCTGCACATCTGCTAATTTACTGATGATGGACTCAGTGCCCTCATCCAGATCATCAATAAAGATATTGAACAGGATGGGGCCCAGCACTGATCCCTGGGGGACACCACTAGTGTCTGGCTGCCAGCTGGATGTGGCACCATTCACCACCACTCTCTGGGCTCGTCCCTCCAGTCAGTTCCTAACCCAGCTCAGAGTGCTGTTGTCCAAACCATGGGCTGACTGCTTGGCCAGGAGCTTGCTGTGGGAGATGGTGTCAAAGGCCTTGCTGAAGTCCAGGTAGACCACATCCACAGCCTGCCCCACATCCACCAGAATGACAAGAAAGTGTTACAGACCTACAAGTGCCTCACATTTTACTGCATTTCTGTTGATGGCTGAGGTTAAATAAGGTCTGAAATTTTGCCTTCTGGTTGAGTATTGTGTGTTCCACATGAAAGAACACAAACATGTTCTCAGTCAGTGAGAGGAAAATAAGCAGAAGACAAACAGAGGGAAACAGCAAATCAAACTGCTGTGAACAAGAAGATACAATGAGAGCCTGCTTGCTAGAGGGTGGTGAGAAGGGCAGGAACCACAGCCAAGCCCTGACAGTCTCAGGTTGTTTCATTTGATCTTCTGGCAAATAGCACATAGGGCTGGGAGAAAGAAATGCAATGACTTGGGGTGATTCATCATCAGAGGGTTTTGAGGGGTCTGGAGCACAGCTCTCTGAGGAGAGGCTGAGGGAGCTGGGGTTGCTTAGCCTGGAGAAGAGGAGGGTCAGGGGAGACCTTCTTGCTGTCTAAAACCACCTGAAGGGAGGTTGCAGCCAGGTGGGGGTTGGTCTCTTCTCCCAGGCAACCAGCACCAGAACAAGAGGACACAGTCTCAAGCTGTGCCAGGGGAGGTTTAGGCTGGATGTTAGGAAGAAATGCTTCATAGAGAGAGTGACTGGCCATTGGAATGTGTTGCCCAGGGAGGTGGTGGAGTCACCATCACTGGAAGTGTTTAGGAAGAGACTGGATGGGATGCTTGGTGCCATGGGTTAGTTGATTAGATGGTGCTGGGTGACAGGTTGGACTCGATGATCTCGAAGGTCTCTTCCAACCTGGTCTGGTCTATTCTATTCTATTCTATTCTATTCTATTCTATTCTATTCTATGCCATGCCATGCCATGCCATGCCATCCCATTCCATTCCATTCCATCCCGTTCCATGCCAACCCATTCCATTCCATTCCATTCTATCCCATCTCATTCCATCCCATCCCATTCCATTCCATTCCATTCCATTCCATTCCATTCCATTCCATTCCATTCCATTCCATTCCATTCCATTCCATCCCATCCCATTCCATCCCATCCCATTCCATTCCATTCCATTCTATCCCATCCCATCCCATTCCATTCCATTCCATTCCATCCCATCCCATCCCATCCCATCCCATCCCATCCCATTCCATTCCATCCCACTCCATTCCATCCCATCCCATTCTATCCCATCCCATCCCAACCCATCCCATCCCATCCCAGTTTCCTGCTTCTTGCTGATAACTGCCGGCTCTTCCCCGAGAACAATTTCTTCTGTAGACCAAGTGCTTGGCAGCAGCAGCAGCCCCCAAATCCGTATCTGCAGCTCCCTGCAGCAGCTCACACCCTGTTCCACACACACACAGAGCACTTCCAGAGCCCCAGTGTGATCAGGAGCTCAGCTCTTGGCTTCATGCTCTCTTAGGCACGAATCACTGAAGCTTGTCTAACAAAGCTGAGTGTTAACTTCTTTCTTAAGCTTCCAGAAGGTAAAACAACAAAACAAAACAAGAGATAAATAACAAAAGGCTGTTTCTGACTGCAGTGACTCTTCCCTCCAGAGCCTGCAATAGGTTTGCAAACCTCACCCCATTAGCTTCTCCCTGCCCTAAGGCTCACAAGACCTCATTTTACCCTGCTTGTGAACTGCACACATTTTTAACATGCAGGTTTGCCTTCTCTTCAATAACCCTCTGTTTGTTACAGCTCTTTCAAGCCTTTACCAAGGCTTTACTAGGCAGGTTTAGGCTGGATGTTAGGAAGAAGTTCTTCCCAGAAAGAGAGATTGGCCATTGGAATGTGCTGCCTGGGGAGGTGGTGGAGTCACCATCCCTGGAGGTGTTTAGGAGGAGACTGGATGGGGCGCTTGGTGCCATGGTTTAGTGGATTAGATGGTGTTGGGTGATAGGTTGGAGTTGATGATCTCAAAGGTCTTTTCCAACCTGGTCAATTCAATTCAATTCAATTCAATTGAGCAGGGAAGTCATTGTGCCCCTGGACTCAGCACTGGTTAGGCCACACCTTGAGTCCTGTGTTCAGTTCTGGGCCACTCAATTTAAGAAGGACATTGAGACACTTGAAGGTGTCCAGAGAAGGGCAACAAGGTTGGGGAGAGGCCTCGAGCACAGCCCTGTGAGAAGAGGCTGAGGGAGCTGGGGTTGTTTAGCCTGGAGAAGAGGAGGCTCAGGGAAGACCTTCTTGCTCTCTACAACTCCCTGAAGGGAGGCTGTAGCCAGGAAGGGGTTGGTCTCTTCTCCCAGGCAACCAGCAGAACAAGAGGACACAGTCTCAAGCTGTGCCAGGGGATGTTTAGGCTTGAGGTGAGGAGAAAGTTCTTCCCAGCAAGAGAGATTGGCCATTGGAATGTGCTGCCCAGGGAGGTGGTGGAGTCACCATCCCTGGAGGTGTTTAGGAAGAGACTGGATGGGGTGCTTGGCGCCATGGTTTAGTTGATTAGATGGTGCTGGGTGATGGGTTGGACTTGGTGATCTCAAAGGTCTCTTCCAACCTGGTCAATTCAATTCAAATCAAGTCAAGTAAATTCTGTTCTGTTGTATTCTATTCTATTCTGTTGTATTCTATTCTATTCTATTCCATTCTATTCTATTCTATTCTGCTCTGCTCTGCTCTGCTCCGCTCTACTCTACCGTACTCTACTCCACTCCACTCTGTTCTGTTCTATCATGTTATATTCTTTTGCATACACCTTCTTAAACACCCTGCCCCAAACCACACATCCCATTCCCTCCCCCTATCTCTCACACAGCACAGTGCTACACCAATCACATGAAACATGATCCTGTCAGTATTCTTGTTAGAACATTTACCTGCTCTGTCCTTCCTCAGAGCCCCTCAGCCAATGATCAGTACCCCTTTCTACACTGTTCTTTGAGGAAGAGTATTCCCCCTCTGCCTGCCTCGCCCTGCCCTCTGGATCTGGTTTGTGCCTGCATGGCACATGACTGACCTAGTTCTTAGAGAACAAATGAAAGACCATCCTTTTAGAATAGAATAGAATAGAATAGAATAGAATAGAATAGAATAGAATAGAATAGAATAGAATAGAATAGAATAGAATAGAATAGAATAGACCAAGTTGGAAGAGACCTTCAAGATCATCATGTCCAACCTATCATCCAACACCATCTAATCAACTAACCCATGGCACCAAGCACTCCATCAAGCCTCCTCCTGAGCACCTCCAATGATGGTGACTCCACCACCTCCCCGGGCAGTCCATTCCAATGGGCAATCACTCTCTCTGTGTAAAACTTCCTCCTGACCTCCAGCCCGAACTTCCCCTGGTGCAGCCTCAGACTGTGTCCTCTTGTTCTGGTACTGGCTGCCTGGGAGAAGAGACCAACCTCTGCCTGTTTACAACCCCCCTTCAGGTAGTTGTAGACAGCAATAAGGTCATCCCTGAGCCTCCTCTTCTACAGGCTGAGCAACCCCAGCTCCCTCAGCCTCTCCTCACAGGGCTGTGTTCCAAGCCCCTCACCAACTTCGTTGCCCTTCTCTGGACACCTTCCAGCAAGTCAACCTCCTTCCTAAACTGAGGAGCCCAGAACTGGACACAGGACTCAAGGTGTGGCCTAACCAGTGCAGTGTCCAGGGGCAGAATGACCTCCCTGCTCCTGCTGGCCACACTGTTCCTGATGCAGGCTAGGATGCCATTGGCCCTCCTGGCTGTCTGGGCACACTGCAGGCTCATGTTCAGCCTACCGTCAACCAGCACCCCCAGGTCCCTCTCTGCCTGGCTGCTCTCCAGCCACTCTGACCCCAGCCTGTAGCACTGCATGGGGTTGTTGTGGCCAATGTGCAGAACCTGGCACTTGGATGTGTTCCATCTCCTGCCCTTGCACTCTGCCCATCTGTCCAGCCTGTCGAGGTCCCTCTGCAGAGCCTCTCTACCCTCCAGCAGATCAACTCCTGCCCCCAGCTTGGTGTCATCAGCAAATTTACTGATGATGGACTCAATGCCCTCATCCAGATCATCAAGGAAGATGTTAACGAGCACAGGGCCCAGCACTGATCCTTGGGGCACACCACTGGTGCCTGGCTGCCAGCTGGCTGTGGCACCATTCACCACCACTCTCTGGGCTCAGCCTCCAGCCAGTTCCTAACCCAGCTCAGAGTGCTGCTGTCCAAGCCAGGGGCTGACAGCTTGGCCAGGAGTTTGCTATGGGGGACGGTGTCAAAGGCCTTGCTGAGGTCCAGGCAGACTACATCCACAGCCTGCCCCACATCCACCAGGCAGTCACCTGCTTGTAGAAGGAGATCAGGTTGGTCAGGCAGGACCTGCCCTTCCTAAATCCATGCTGGCTGAGGAACACCCTGAAATGAGCCACAGTGTGTGTCCTACCTTAGCATCTCTGTTTCTGTGTTACTAATCTTCTGTTAAAGATGTGCTGTCATTGCTGACTCTGACTCAGCCATCTCTCAAGTAAACCCCACAGAGCAGCACTGGCCACAACCACGCTTCTAACTCATCTCACTGTTCCTGCTGTGCATCAGCTACACCTCTGGTGGCTCCTGGCTACTGCCAAAGATCCTAACACTTCTGATAAGGAGTTGAGTCAGGAACAATCTGAAGCTGGCCATAGGCTTTATCCTCATTTCTTCCTGGAGTGTTATGCTAGGCAGGAACATCTCCCTAACAGCCTAATGGTCACTTGTAGAATCACAGAGGCATAGAGTGCATTGGCTCAGAAGGGACCTTCAAAGGTCATCTTGTCCACCCTCATCTTCCCTGCAGTAAGCAGGGACATCTTTAACTGGAGCAGGTTGCTCAGGGCCCAATCAACTTTGACCTTGAATGTCTCCACACACATATGCAGGCTGGAGGTGAGGAGGAAGTTCTTCCCCATGAGAGTGGTGAAGCCCTGGAATGGGTTGTCCAGGGAGGTGGTTGAGGCCCTGTCCCTGGAGGTGTTTAAGCCCAGGCTGGATGAGGCTCTGGGCAGCCTGATGTAGTGTGGGGTGTCCCTGCCCATGGCAGGGGGGTTGGAACTGGATGATCCTTGTGCTCCCTTCCAACCCTGACTGATACTCTGATATCTCTAGGCAACTTATTCCAGTATTTCACTACCGAAATAGAGTGGAGTGGAGTGGAGTGGAGTGGAGTAGAGTAGAGTAGAGTAGAGTAGAGTAGAGTAGAGTAGACCTGGTTGGAGGAGATCTTCAAGATTATCGAGTCCAACCTATCACCCAACACCATCTAATCAACTAAACCATGGCACCAAGCACCCCATCCAGTCTCTTCCTAAACACCTCCAGTGATGGTGACTCCACCACCTCCCTGGGCAGCACATTCCAAAGGCCAATCTCTCTTTCTGGGAAGAACTTCTTCCTAACATCCAGCCTAAACCTCCCCTGGTGCAGCTTGAGACTGTGTCCTCTTGTTGTGGTGCTGGTTGCCTGGGAGAAGAGACCAACCTCCCACCTGGCTACAGCCTCCCTTCAGGGAGTTGTAGAGAGCAAGAAGGTCTCCTCTGAGCCTTCTCTTCTCCAGGCTAAGCAACCCCAGCTCCCTCAGCCTCTCCTCACAGGGCTGTGCTCCAGACCCCTCCCCAGCCTCATTTCCCTTCTCTGGACTCATTCAAGTGTCTCAATGTCCTTCTTAAACTACCACCTATACATTACTTTTCAACATGTAGAGGGTTACAACTGAAAAAGGGAAGGGTGTAAGGATTGTCTCCCCCTGAGGAGAGGTGAGTGGCAGGGCTGAGATTAAATTTCTGGGACTTGACTTCCTTGCCCTTTTGTTCTTATACCTGTGGCACACGACAGTGCTTCTGCTGCATATCCCTCAGACAGTCCCTTGTGCCTGCCAGCTCACTGGGGGCTTCCTAACAGAGGGGAGCTCACTGTGTGTTAGATGTGTGGACAACATGAAATGACTGATCAATAAAGCTCAGCTTTGGAAAAGCAAGGAGGGTTGTGTTAAGCAGCCTCACGTCTCCAGGACCTGCCTGTTTGGCATGACCTCTGTATTGAGCACCCAGTGGAGGAAGGCATTTTTCCTTCTGTAAAAGATTATTGATTGAACCACAATGCAGGTTCTGATGAGGGATTGTGAGCAGGCTGTTGGAGAAGCAGGTGAATGCTCACAGAGAATAGAAAATGTAGGAAGAATGGGTAGCAGTTGCCTTTGGGCCAGAGTATCATAGCATCATAGTATCAGTCAGGGTTGGAAGGGAGCACAAGGATCATCTAGTTCCAACCCCCCTGCCATGGGCAGGGACACCCCACACTACATCAGCCTGGCCAGAGCCTCATCCAGCCTGGGCTTAAACACCTCCAGGGACGGGGCCCCAACCACCTCCCTGGACAACCCATTCCAGGGCTTCACCACTCTCATGGGGAAGAACTTCCTCCTCACCTCCAGCCTCAATCTCCCCACCTCCAGCTTCATTCCATTCCCCCTAGTCCTAGCACTCCCTGACATCCTGAGCAGTCCCTCCCCAGCCTTCCTGTAGCCCCCTTCAGATCCTGGAAGGCCACAATGAGCTCACCTGGGAGCCTTCTCTTCTGCAGACTGAACAGCCCCAACTCCTTCAGTTTGTCCTCACAGGAGAGGTGCTCCAGCCCTCTGATCATCCTTGTGGCCCTTCTCTGGACACCTTCCAGCACCTCCAGATCCCTCTTGCCATAGGGGCTCCAGAACTGGAGGCAGGACTCCAGGTGGGGTCTCAGCAGAGCTGAGCAGAGGGGGAGAATCACCTCCCTCGACCTGCTGGCCACAGTACTGATGCAGCCCAGGACCTGATTGGCTTTGTGGGCTGCAAGTGCACACTGAGAGCTCCTGTTGAGCTTCTCCTTCCCCAGCACCCCCAAGTCTCTCTCCTCAGGGCTGCTTTCCAGCCAGTCCCTGCCCAGCCTGGATTTGTGCCTGGCACTGCCTCCACCCAGATGCAGGACCCTGCACTTGGTCTTATTGAACTTCATGAGGTTGGCTTGTGCCCACCTCTCCAGCCTGTCCAGGTCCCTCTGGATGGCCTCCCTTCCCTCCAGCCTGTCTGCTGCACCACACAGCTTGGTGTCATCAGCAAACTTGCTGAGGGTGCACTCAATGCCACTGTCCATGGCACCCACAAAGATGTTGACCAAGCCTGGTCCCAGGACTGATCCCTGAGGGACTCTGCTTGTCCCTGGCCTCCACTGGGACATGGAGCCATTGACAGCCACTCTTTAGGTGCGGCCATCAAGCCAGTTCCTTATCCAGCTAGTGGTCACCCATCACACCCATGTGTCACCAGCCTGGAGACCAGGATGTGGTGCGGGACAGTGTGGAAGGCTTTGCTCAGGGCCAGGTAAACGACAGAGGCGTGCTTATCTGACATGTCTGTGCATAACCAAGGGCCTAAACATTAAACCATCTGTTGCCTCTTCTGAGTGATGGTTTGAATTATGTCTGACAGCCTTGTGGTGAAGAGGTTATTAAATTTATGAATATGAAATATGAATTTAGTATATTTATTAATTATCAAGCTATTAATAACCGATGAATCACCAACTTATATACATCTTCTAGTGCACGTTCGTGATGTACATCCCACAAGTGGCTTAGTGTTATGATTAGAACTTAATTGAACTGGTTACAGACGACTTGTGTATTTATATAACGAAGGGTGCAGTTCCGCCGCTAGGCCACTAGATGGCGACTCGGCGGGACGCGGGGGCCCCCTGGCTGTACGCAGCAATATTACAATTTTCTGTGCGTCAACGCTTACTCTGCTGGACGCGGAGACTTTGAACTAAGTGCTAGTGGATGGAAAGCACGTGGAAGATATTCGATAGCTGTCGTTTGCAGCACGGTGGGGGCCCTGGCGGACAGTTGCCGCTGGACTGGTTCCTAGTCATCATCATCATCATCATCCAGGTTGGAAGAGACCTTCAAGATCATCGTGTCCAACCCATCAACCAATCCAACACCACCTAAACAACTAAACCATGGCACCAAGCACCCCATCAAGTCTCCTCCTGAACACCTCCAGTGATGGCGACTCCACCACCTCCCTGGGCAGCCCATTCCAATGGGCAATCACTCTCTCTGTGTAAAACTTCCTCCTGACCTCCAGCCTGAACCTCCCCTGGCACAGCTTCTGACTGTGTCCACTTGTTCTGGTGCTGGCTGCCTGAGAGAAGAGACCAACCTCTGCCTATCTACAACCTCCCTTTAGGTAGTTCTAGAGAGCAATAAGGTCTCCCCTGAGTCTCCTTCTCTCCAGGTTAAGCAACCCCAGCTCCCTCAGTCTCTCCTCACAGGGCTGTGTTCAAACCCCTCACCAACTTCATTGCCCCTCTCTGGACTCGTTCCAGCAAGTCAACCTCCTTCCTAAACTGAGGGGCCCAGAACTGGACACAGGACTCAAGGTGTGGCCTAACCAGTGCTGAGTCCAGGGGCACAATGACCTCCCTGCTCTTGCTGGCCACACTGTTCCTGATGCAGGCCAGGATGCCATTGGCCCTCCTGGCTGCCTGGGCACACTGCAGGCTCATGTTCAGCCTACCATCAACCAGCACCCCCAGGTCCCTCTCTGCCTGGCTGCTCTCAGCCACTCTGACCCCAGCCTGTAGCACTGCCTGGGGTTGCTGTGGCCAAAGTGTAGCCCCTGGCACTTGGACTTGTTAAATGACATCTCCTTGGACTCTGCCCATCTGTCCAGCCTGTCAAGGTCCCTCTGCAGAGCCTCTCCAACCCTCTAACAGATCAACTCCTGCCCCCAACTTGGTGTCATCTGTAAATTTGCTGATGATGGACTCCGTTCCCTCATCCAGATCATCAATAAAGTTATTGAACAGGATGGGGCCCAGCACTGATCCCTGGGGCACACCACTAGTGCCTGGCTGCCAGCTGGATGTGGCATCATTCACCACCACTGTCTGGGCTCAGCCTCCAGCCAGTTCCTAACCCAGCTCAGAGTGCTGCTGTCCAAGCCAGGGGCTGACAGCTTGGCCAGGAGTTTGCTGTGGGGGATGGTGTCAAAGGCCTTGCTAAAGTCCAGGCAGACTCCATCCACAGCCTGCCCCACACAGAATCATAGAATCACTAAGGTTGGAAAAGACCTCAGAGATCATCAAGTCCAACCTGTCCACCAGGCAGTCACCTGATCATAGAAGGAGATCAGGTTGGTGAAGCAGGACCTGCCCTTCCTAAATCCATGTTGGCTGGGTAATTTCTCCTCTCATCTGCTAGAGAAAGTGCCAGAGTTCAACCTTCCTCTTAGAAAACATCGAATCTTCAGCAGTTAGTGACATCTGTTTAACATATTTACAGCAGTTGTCCACTCTGACCCTCTTAAAGTGTGGCTCCTGTAAGCTGCTGCTAAGAGTGCCAGGAGAGTGCCTGCTGGTGGCAGATTCCCCTTCTTTCACTGGTGTTAGTCTGTACTGGTAAACAGTGACCCAAAATAGAAACATGAGGGCTGTCTGAGCAGCTAATATTTGCTGTGAAGAAAACAACTCCACAAGCAGGGGCAGACCACACAGCCCCAGCTCGAGTGAGTCATGGCTCTGCACACGAGCAGTGCCAGCAAGCTCAAGGCAAGGGGATCAGGATCCTTGGCCTCCCATCACCTGCCTCATGGGGACAAAGATGTGGATGGGATAGGATGGGATAGGATAGGATAGGATAGGATAGGATAGGATAGGATAGGATAGGATAGGATAGGATAGGATAGGATAGGATAGGATAGGATGGGATGGGATGGGATGGGATGGGATGGGATAGGGTGGGGTAGGGTAGGGTGGGATGGGATGGAATGGAATGGAATGGAATGGAATAGAATAGAATAGAATAGAATAGAATAGAATAGAATAGAATAGAATAGAATAGAATAGAATAGAATAGAATAGACCAGGTTGGAAAAGACCTTTGAGATCATCAAGTCCAAGCTATCACCCAATACCATCTAATCAACTAAACCATGGCCTCATCCAGTCTCCTCTTGAACCCCTCCATGATGGTGACTCCACCACCTCCCTGGGCAGCACATTCCAATGGCCAATCTCTCTTCCTGTGAAGAATTTCTTCCTAACCTCCAGCCTAAACCTCCCCTGGCACAGCCTGAGACTGTGTCCTCTTGTTCTGGTGCTGGTTGCTAGAGAGAAGATACCAACCCCTTCCTGGCTACAACCTCCCTTCAGGGAGTTGGAGACAGTAAGAAAGTCTCCCCTGAACCTCCTCTTCTCCAGGCTAAGCAACCCCAGCTCCCTCAGCCTCTCCTCATAGGGCTGTGCTCCAGACCCCTCCCCAGCTTTCTTGCCCTTCTCTGGACACCTTCCAGCAACTCAACCTCTTTCCCAAACTGAGTGGCCCAGAATGGACACAGGACTCAAGGTGTGGCCTAACCAATGCAGAGTCCAGGGGCAGAATGACTTCCCTGCTCCTGCTGGCCACACTATTCCTGATGCAGGCCAGGATGCCCTTGGCCTTCTTGGCCACCTGGGCACACTGCTGCCTCATGTTCAGCCAGCTATCAACCAGATGTTTCCTCTTAGGCAGGGGCTGAAGAGGTTGAAGCAGGGGCTAAAGAGGTTGAAGCAGGGGCTGAGATACCTCAGGACTTGCAGCCATGGATCATTGCTGCTAGCCAAAGATGAACACTGATTTTAAGCTGGTGCTCAGCCCCCACTTGTCTGGCAGAGCAGGATTTAAGATCTTCTGTGAAGCAGGTGGCAGTGCTGCACCTCTGCTGCTTATAAACCAGACCCAGCTGCACACTGCCCCTCCTGTCTCCCCCATATGGAGGAGCATCTTGGGGGAGGGGGGGCAGCAATGTTAGAGCTAAAGGTTTACACACAGAGATTTTCAGGGAGGTGGAACAACTTCTATGAAGCCAGCTGAGATAGCTGTGGAGAGCAGATAAGCTTTTGGGCATGCACACTGCTCAGGAAAGGTGCAGTGAATTTCAAACCTAACTGCACACAGGGAGTCATTGTTCTGGGGTTTAATTAGCCCTGTGTCTGAGCTAGGCATCTGACAGCCCCTGGGGAGGATAAAAAGCATACTGATGGTTTTCTCCTAAGGGGAAAAGGGAGGCAGGTAATTGGTAGGATGGGAGTAGTACAATGTATCATAGTATCAGTCAGGGTTGGAGGGGACCACAAGGATCATCTAGTTCCAACCCCCCTGCCATGGGCAGGGACACCCCACACTAGATCAGCCTGGCCACAGCCTCATCCAGCCTGGGCTTAAACACCTCCAGGGATGGGGCCCCAACCACCTCCCTGGACAACACATTCCAGGACTTCAGCACTCTCATGGGGAAGAACTTCCTCCTCACATGAAGCACTAAGGGATGAGTAGCAGGAATGGTGAAAAGAGGAGGCTGGTAATGTGCTCCACAATATTACTATTCAGAAAGGTGATCAGAGACAGTTCCCAGATTTACATAAGGAAGCTTTTAGAATGGAATGGAATGGAATGGAATGGAATGGAATGGAATGGAATGGAATGGAATGGAATGGAATGGAATGGAATGGAATGGAATGGAATGGAGTGGAATGGAATGGAACATAATGGAATAGAACAGAACAGAACAGAATAGAATAGAATAGAATAGAATAGAATAGAATAGAATAGAATAGAATAGAATAGATGAATAGATATATAGATATAGAATAGAATTAACCAGGTTGGAAAAGACATTTGAGATCATCAAGTCCAACCTATCACCCAACACCATCTGATCAACTAAACCATGGCACCAAGCACCCCATCCAGTCTCTTCCTAAACGCCTCCAGGCATGGTGACTCCACCACCTCCCTGGGCAGCACATTCCAATGGCCAATCTCTCTTTCTGGGAAGAACTTTCTCCTCACCTCCAGCCTAAACCTCTCCTGGCACAGCTTGGGCCCCTCAATTTAAGAAGGATATTGGGACGCTTGAACATGTCCAGAAGAGGGCAATGAGGCTGGGGAGAGGTCTGGAGCACAGCCCTGTGAGGAGAGGCTGAGGGAGCTGGGGTTGCTTAGCCTGGAGAAGAGGAGGCTCAGGGGAGACCTTCTTGCTGTCTACAGCTCCCTGAAGGAAGGGAGGTTGTAGCCAGGCAGGGGTTGGTCTCTTCTCCCAGGAAATCAGCACCAGAACAAGAGGACACAGTCTCAAGCTGTGCCAGGGGAAGTTTAGGCTGGAGGTGAGGATAAAGTTCTTCCCAGAAAGAGAGATTGGCCATTGGAATGTGCTGCCCAGGGAGGTGGTGGAGTCACCATCCCTGGAGGTGTTCAAGAGGAGATTGGATGTGGCACTTGGTGCCATAATTTACTTAGTCCTGAGGTGTTGGGTGACAGGTTGGACTCGATGATCTCTGAGGTCTTTTCCAAGCTTTTTGATTCTATGATTTAGACTATGTCCCCCAGGTCCCCTTCCATCTGGCTGCCACTCTGACCCCAGCCTGTAGCACTGCATGGGGTTGCTGTGGCCCCAATGAGTGTTTGAGGGAATGGTTTGGCATCAGTAAAATGAGATCAATGCAGGTCACTCAATTTACACAAAGCAATGGAAAGTTCATTGGAGCTCTCGGCAATTCCTCTTGCCCCCTGTCTCAAGTTTGTGACACGGATTGCACTGAGTCCTTGAGAAGCTGCTTCAGAGCAGGGGAAAAAAAAGGAGGAAAAAAAAAGGAGGAAAGAGAAAAAGGAAAGAAAAAAGCAAGAGATGAAGCAGAGGAGAGGAAAGAAGCTTCCAGCTCACACCAAGGCTTCACTAATCACAACCACACATCCCACACACGGAGGTGGAATGTAGCGCATGACCGCCCAGCAGCTGCCTGTGCTCCTCTTACAAGGCCTTCCCTCTTCAGCAATTCCCATGCTCAACACATCCTCAGAGAGGGCAGGAGGCTGTGAGGGGGCCAGGAGGAACAGGGAGCAGACAGCAGGGATACAGCTGTAGGGCAAAAGCGGGGCAGCTGATGACCGGTCCTCGTGTTGGAGGAGGAGGAACCAAAGAACAGCAATGAAAACAGAGCACAGAACTAAGGCATAATGCAAGCAGTCCTTGTGCCTGCCACAGACCTGCTACAGAGGGACCTTGGCAGGCTGGGCAGATGGGCAGAGCTCAACAGGATGGCATTTAACAAGTCCAAGTGCTGAGTGCTGCACTTTGGCCAAAACAACCCCATGAAGAGCAACAGGCTGGGGTCAGAGTGGCTGGAGAGCAGCCAGGCACAAAGGGACCTGGGGGTACTGGTTGATAGTAGGCTGAACATGAGCCTGCAGTGTGCCCAGGTGGCCAAGAGGGCCAATGGCATCCTGGCCAGTATCAGAAATAGTGTGGCCAGCAGGAGCAGGGAAGTCATTGTGCCCCTGGACTCTGCATTGGTTAGGCCACACCTTGAGTCCTGTGTCCAGTTCTGGGCCCCTCGGTGTAAGAAGGACATTGAGACACTTGAAGGTGTCCAGAGAAGGGCAACAAGGCTGGGGAGAGGCCTTGAGCACAGCCCTGTGAGGAGAGGCTGAGGGAGCTGGGGTTGTTTGGCCTGGAGAAGAGGAGGCTCAGGGGAGACCTTCTTGCTCTCTACAGCTCCCTGAAGGGAAGTTGTAGCCAGGTGGGGGTTGGTCTCTTCTCCCAGGAAATCAGCACCAGAACAAGAGGACACAGTCTCAAGCTGTGCCAGGGGAGGTTTAGGCTGGAGGTGAGGAAGAAATTCTTCCCAGAAAGAGAGATTGGCCGTTGGAATGTGCTGCCCAGGGAGGTGGTGGAGTCACCATCACTGGAAGTGTTTAGGAAGAGAATGGACGGGGTGCTTGGTGCCATGGTTTAGTTGATTAGATGGTGTTGGGTGATAGGTTGGACTTGATGATCTCAAAGGTTTTTTCCCAACCTGGTCTATTCTATTCTATTCTATTCTATTCTATTCTATTCTATTCTATTCTATTCTATTCTATTCTATTCTATTCTATTCTATTCTATTCTATTCTATTCTAATTCCTTTCTACTCTACTCTACTCTACTCTATTCTATTCCATCCCATCCCATCCTATTCCATTCCATTCCATTCCATTCCATTCCACTCCTTTCCATTCCATTCCATTCCATTCCATTCCATTCCATTCCATTCCATTCCATCCCATTCCATTCCATACCATTCCATGGTTGGGTGATAGGTTGGACTGGATGATCTCAAAGGTCTTTTCCCACCTGGTTAATTCTATTCTGTTCTATCTCCCCTCACCCTTGAGGGGAGGAGGTGAGTTCACAACAGCAGAAGTCCATCAGGTGCAAAAGGACAGCAGCAGGACCTTTGCACCTTCTGCTGCGCTGCTTTAAGCCTTCCTTGCTGAATCAATAGAACATGAGGCACTAAGTCTGTTTGAGAAGAGGAAGAATGGCTCAGGAGGAAAAGGCTGAAAGCACAAGCCTCATGTTAAGGAGCTCAACTTTGCCTTCAGCTGCTGTGTACACACAGAGAAGGGCTGAGGAACTCTCAGCATGGATGTAGATGTTTGAAAATGTCAGACTTCCTGCCTTTTGGACACCAAAGAGCTGTTCTGCACTGCAAATGAACTGACAGCACAAGCCAGCCTCACTTTAGTTTGATTTTCACATTGTATTTGCTCTCAGATAAGAGGGGGTTTCTGCTAAGCCCTACAAATCACAGCCTGGATTTTCTCCTCTCATCTCTACCATTGCATAATTAAATCTCCAGATGCTGAGGTTTTATTGCTTCTGCTCCCACCAGTTCCTCCTGCCATAGTAACAGGGCAGGAGTTGATCTGCTGGAGGGTAGAGAGGCTCTGCAGAGGGACCTCGACAGGCTGGACAGATGGGCAGAGTCCAAGGGCAGGAGATTGAACACATCCAAGTGCCAGGTTCTGCACATTGGCCACAACAACCCCATGCAGTGCTACAGGCTGGGGTCAGAGTGGCTGAGAGCAGCCAGGCAGAGAGGGACCTGGGGGTGCTGGTCGATGGTAGGCTGAACATGAGCCTGCAGTGTGCCCAGGCAGCCAGGAGGGCCAATGGCATCCTGGCCTGCATCAGGAAGAGTGTGGCCAGCAGGAGCAGGGAGGTCATTGTGCCCCTGGACTCAGCACTGGTTAGGCCACACCTTGAGTCCTGTGTCCAGCTCTGGGCCCCTCAGTTTAGGAAGGAGGTTGACTTGCTGGAAGGTGTCCAGAGAAGGGCAACAAAGCTGGGGAGGGGTTTGGAGCACAGCCCTGTGAGGAGAGGCTGAGGGAGCTGGGGTTGCTTAGCCTGGAGAAGAGGAGGCTCAGGGGAGACCTCATTGCACTCTACAACTCCCTGAAGGGAGGTTGTAGCCAGGTGGGGGTTGGCCTCTTCTCCAGTACCAGAACAAGAGGACACAGTCTCAGGCTGCGCCAGGGGAGGTTTAGGTTGGATGTTAGGAAGAAGTTCTATACAGAGAGAGTGATTGCCCATTGGAATGGGCTGCCCGGGGAGGTGGTGGAGTCACCATCACTGGAGGTGTTCAGGAGGAGACTCGATGGGGTGCTTGGTGCCATGGGTTAGTTGTTTAGGTGGGTTGGATTGGTTGATGGGTTGGACACGATGATCTTGAAGGTCTCTTCCAACCTGGTTTGGTTTATTCTATATAAAGTTTATTCTAAATACTGCATACACATAAATGTGTACTGATGTCTAGACACAGGAATCATAGGGAATGATAGCACTGGGCAGACAAAAAAGCTGCCATAGGGAAGGGAAGGGCAGGGCAGAGCAAGAGAAGACAAGAGAGGAGAGGAGAGGTTCAGAGAGGAGGCACAAATCCATGCTGGGCAGGGACTGGCTGGAAAGCAGCCCTGAGGAGAGAGACTTGGGGGTGCTGGGGGAGGAGAAGCTCACCAGGAGCTCTCAGTGTGCACTTGCAGCCCAGAAAGCCAATCAGATCCTGGGCTGCATCAGGAGAAGTGTGGCCAGCAGGGCAAGGGAGGTGATTCTCCCCCTCTGCTCAGCTCTGCTGAGACCCCACCTGGAGTCCTGCCTCCAGTTCTGGAGCCCCTAGGACAAGAGGGATGTGGAGGTGCTGGAAGGTGTCCAGAGCAGGGCCAGGAGGATGAGCAGAGGGCTGGAGCACCTCTCCTATGAGGACAGACTGAAGGAGTTGGGGCTGTTCAGTCTGGAGAAGAGAAGGCTCCCAGGTGACCTCATTGTGGCCTTCCAGTATCTGAAGGGGGCCTACAGGAAGGCTGGGGAGGGACTGCTCAGGATCTCAGGTAGTGCTAGGACTAGGGGGAATGGAATGAAGCTGGAGGTGGGGAGATTGTGGCCGGAGGTGAGGAGGAAGTTCTTCCCCATGAGAGTGGTGAAGCCCTGGAATGGGTTGTCCAGGGAGGTGGTTGAGGCCCCATCCCTGGAGGTGTTTAAGGCCAGGCTGGATGAGGCTGTGTCCAGGCTGATGTAGTGTGGGGTGTCCCTGCCCGTGGCATGGGGGTTGGAACTAGATGATCCTTGTGGTCTCTTCCAACCCTGACTGATACTATGATACTATGAGAGGAGAGGAGAGGTTCAGAGAGGAGAGGTTCAGAGAGATTCAGAGAGGTTCAGAGAGGAGAGGAGACTCGAGGAGACTCAAGGAGAGGTTCAGAGAGGAGAGGAGAGAAGAAGAAGAGGAGGAGGAGAGGAGGAGAAGGAGAGGAGGAGAAGGAGAGGAGGAGAAAGAGAAAGAAAGAGAAAGAGAAGGAGAAAGGGAAGGAGAAAGAGAAAGGAAGAGAAAGAGAAGAGTAGAATAGAATAGAATTAACCAGGTGGGAAAGAACCTTTGAGATCATCAAGTCCAACCTATCACCCAACACCATCTAATCAACTAAACCATGGCACCAAGCACCTAATCCAGTCTCTTCCTAAACACCTCCAATGATGGTGACTCCACCACATCCAGCCTAAACCTCCCCTGGTGCAGCTTGAGACTGTGTCCTCTTGTTCTGGGCCTTGTTGCTGGTTGATCACAGTATCACCAAGACTGGAAGAGACCTCAAGGATCATCAAGTCCAACCTGTCACCACAGACCATGTCTAGACCATGGCACCAAGTGCCACTTCCAATCTCCTCCTGAACACCTCCAGGGACGGTGACTCAAGCCCCACCTGGCTGCAACCTCCCTTCAGGGAGTTGTAGAGAGCAAGAAGTTCTCCCCTGAGCCTCCTCTTCTCCAGGCTAAGCAACCCCAGCTCCCTCAGCCTCTCCTCACAGGGCTGTGCTCCAGACCCCTCCCCACCTCTGTGGCCCTAGCACATTATTTGCAGACAGGCTGAAATCGGTTCAACCTCAAACAAGTTTATTTTGCACACAAATATTTACAGCAAAACCAAAGAGTTAAGTATTCAAAGCTTCCTTGACTTCACTTCCAAAAGCACAGCTTCCTGCTGCTGCACTATAAAAACATGCTGCCTTTGCTGTGCTCAAATTTGGAGTGGAGATCCCTGGATTTCCTCAGGAGAGCTTTCTTCTGGGCCTCGTCAAAGCGGTTGACTTGGAGGTCCTGGTCTCGGTCAAAGGGCCTTCTTTCCTGAGGCTTGCTCCTCTCCTCTGAGGCTTTGCTCTTCAGCTTCTTCTGATGCATGTCCAGGAGAGATTCTGACCTCTTTGACTCCTGGAAACGTGAGAAGAAGGAAGGGGAAAGGAAAGCCGCAGGAAACGTTACCCAGGTACAGCAAATCCGGTTGGGTGGATTGGAATTAGGAAGATTCAGAAGGTCTAGAAAAAGAGGGCTGGGAGTAGATGATGCCTGAGCTGCCTTCCAATCTAAGCTGCTCTGTGAATACAGAATTAACCAGCTTGGAAAAGACCTTTGAGATCATCAAGTCCAACATAGCACCCAACACCGTTTAACCAACTAGACCTTGGCACCAAACACCTGATCCAGGCTGGGATGGGAAGGGGAAGGAAGGGAAGGGAGGGGAAGGGAAGGGAAGGGAAGGGAAGGGAAGGGAAGGGAAGGGAAGGGAAGGGAAGGGAAGGGAAGGGAAGGGAAGGGAAGGGAAGGGAAGGGAAGGGAAGGGAAGGGAAGGGAAGGGAAGGGAAGGGAAGGGACGGGACTAACCCAGGTTGGAAAAGACTTTTCATAGTATCATAGTATCAGCCAGGGTTGGAAGGGAGCACAAGGATCATCTAGTTCCAAGCCCCCTGCCATGGGCAGGGACACCCCACACTAGATCAGGCTGGTGAGTCCAAGTGACCCACCAAGACACTCATCACCATCTAATCAACTAAACCATGGCACCAAGTGCTTCATGCAGTCTCCTCTTCAACACCTCCAGTGATGGTGACTCCCCCACCTCCCTGGGCAGCACATTCCCATGGCCAATCTCTCTTTCTGGGAAGAACTTCTTCCTAACATCCAGCCTAAACCTCCCCTGGTGCAGCTTGAGACTGTGTCCTCTTGTTCTGGTGCTGGCTGTCTGGGAGAAGAGACCAATCCCCTCCTGCCTACAACCTCCCTTCAGGCAGTTGGAGACAGCAAGAAGGTCTGCCCTGAGCCTCCTCTTCTCCAGGCTAAGCAACCCCAGCTCCCTCAGCCTCTCCTCACAGGGCTGTGCTCCAAACCCCTCCCCAGCTTTGTTGCCCTTCTCTGGACACCTTCCAGCAACTCAACATCTTCCCTAAACTGAGGGGCCCAGAACTGGACACAGGACTCAAGGACTCAAACTGACCTCTTAGCAACTTGAAAAGAGATTAACTGTACAACTAATGCAAAACAGAGTAGAAAAATTGCCATTATTAGCAGAGACAAATGAAGACAACATGTGAAGGGAAGCACCAGAACAAGAGGACACAACCTCAAGCTGTGCCAGGGGAGGTTTAGGCTGGATGTTAGGAAGAAGTTCTTCATAGAAAGAGAGATTGGCCACTGGAATGTGCTGCCCAGGGAGGTGGTGGAGTCACCATCCCTGGAGGTGTTTAGGAGGAGCCTGGATGGGGTGCTTGGTGCCATGGTTTAGTTAGTCCTGAGGTGTTGGGTGCTAGGTTGGACCTGATGCTCTCTGAGGTCTTTTCCAACCTTATTGATTCTCTGATTCTATTAAAGACCAGGATCCAACCCCAAAGCAACATAAAACTTTTGCTGCCTTGAGGCAAGAGCAATCAATATCAGTGAAGACTGTCTGCTGCTGCAGAGATGGAGGAAAATGTCAATGCAGCAATTCTGGTGCAATAAGCACTTAAGGAGATGTCATTAATTACCTAGTGTAATGAATTCATTGATCTGCTTAGCTCATCAAGCTTTTTCTTGGGTTAGTGCCTATTTTGTCCTGCCACTGCTGTCTCACTCTTGGGATGTTGGCCATTATAGAGTCACAGAATCAATAAGGCTGGAAAAGAGCTGTGGCAGTTCAGGCTGGGTGCTCCCTGTTGCTGCCACACCAGATGCACCTCTGGTGTCAGGAGTGTCCAGCCCAGTGGGTGGACAGAGGAAATAATGTGTTTCATGTGCATGATGTCCTGCACCCTATAAATCCATCAGCAAGGTCTCTCTCTCACTTCCTCCTTCTTCCCTCCCTGCTCCCATGGGAGATGCTCCCTATTGGGTAATGGGAGTTATCTCAAGGCCTCTTAGGCCTGGCTAGGCCTAATGCCAGGAGCAGAAGGGTGGAAGGGACAATCTCAGACCTGGCTAGCTGAGATTAGCCTAACAGTGGAGGGGGGAGGGGGGAATAAAGAGCCCTGGGGGCTTTGGGTATACCTTCAGGCAGGGAGAAGGGAAATACTGAGAGGCCCTTAAGTATGCTGTAAGGGATTCTGTATGCTTTGGGTTTCTTTGGTCACTGTGCCCTCTGTAGCTCTCTATAAAACATTCACTGCTCTTCCATTTAAACTTTTCCATCACTTCTGCAATCCATTTGTGTCAGTCTCATTCATCTGCCCCAGTGAGAGGCAAGAGAGGATCTGCCTGACCTCAAAGTGGGACAAGACCTCAGAGATCATCAAGTCCAACCTAGCACCCAACACCTCAGGACTAACTAAACCATGGCACCAAGTGCCACATCCAATCCCCTCTTGAACACCTCCAGGGACAGTGACTCCACAACTTCCCTGGGCAGAACATTCCAAGGGCTAACAACTCTTTCTGGGAAGAACTTTCTCCTCACCTCCAGCCTAAACTTCCCCTGGCACAGCTTGAGGCTGTGTCCTCTTGTTCTGGTGCTGGTTGCCTGGGAGAAGAGACCAACCCCCACCTGGATACAGCCTCCCTTCAGGTAGTTGTAGAGAGCAAGAAGGTCTCCCCTGAGTCTCCTCTTCTCCAGGCTAAGCAACCCCAGCTCCCTCAGCCTCTCCTCACAGGGCTGTGCTCAAGGCCTCTCCCCAGCCTTGTTGCCCTTCTCTGGACACCTTCATGTGTCTCAAAATCCTTCTTAAACTGAGGGGCCCAGAACTGGACACAGGACTCAAGGGGAAGTTTAGGCTGGAGGTGAGGAGAAAGTTCTTCCCAGAGAGAGAGATTGGCCATTGGGATGTGCTGCCCAGGGAGGTGGTGGAGTCACCATCCCTGGAGGTGTTCAAGAGGGGATTGGATGTGGCACTTGGTGCCATGGTTTAGTCATGAGGTCTGTGGTGACAGGTTGGACTCGATGATCTTTGAGGTCTCTTCCAACCTTGGTGATTCTGTGACTCAGTAGGTTTGGGCAGCAGAAGGGAAGACTGCAGTGGCATCACCAAGGAAACCAAGAGGGCTGGAAATGAGAACCAGAAGAGTGAACAATTAAAGGAAATGCAGGAAGAGGAGGAAGCAGTTTCCTGTGACACTTACATTGTATGCAGTCACCTGCTCCACCAGCCTCTTGTCTCTCCCAGATAATGCAGTGTCTTCATTGGCCTTCCTAGTTGACTTTTTTGCCTCTTCTCTTTCCTGCTGGGTAGAAACACATCACAGACACTACAGCAGTGACAGTGTCTGAAGTACAAAACAGCAAGGCAATGTGTATTTACTCTTAGCAGATCTCAAGGGGAGAGGCCACAGGAGGGGCCAGCAGGTAGTTTTTTTTGCTCAGCTTAATGGAAGAAGAAACTGGACAGAGTGTAATTGGAAACTCAGTGAGCTGACACAGGGAATCTGACTGCTGCAGGAGGGAAAGGGAACAAATCATAATAATAATGATAATAATAATGATAATAATTATGATAATAATAATTATAATGACAATAATGATAATAACAATAATCATCATCATCATCATCATCATCATCATTATAATCATCCAGGTTGGAAGAGACCTTCAAGATCATCATGTCCAACCCATCAACCAATCCAACCCACCTGAACAACTAACCCATGGCACCAAGCACCCCATCAAGTCTCCTCCTGAACACCTCCAATGACAGCGACTCCACCACCTCCCCAGGCAGCCCATGCCAATGGGCAATCACTCTCTCTGTATAGAACTTCTTCCTAACATCCAGCCTAAACCTCCCCTGGCACAGCCTGAGACTGTGTCCTCTTGTTCTGGTGCTGCTTGCCTGGGAGAAGAGACCAACACCCCCCTGGCTACTATCTCCCTTCCTTCAGGTAGTTGCAGAGAGCAAGAAGGTCTCCCCTGAGTCTCCTCCTCTCCAGGCTAAGCAACCCCAGCTCCCTCAGTCTCTCCTCACAGGGCTGTGCTCCAAACCCCTCCCCAGCTTTGTTGCCCTTCTCTGGACACCTTCCAGCAACTCAACATCTTTCCTAAACTGAGGAGCCCAGAACTGGACACAGGACTCTAGGTGTGGCCGAACCAGTGCAGTGTACAGGGGCACAATGACCTCCCTGCTCCTGCTGGCCACACTGTTCCTGATGCAGGCCAGGATGCCATTGGCCCTCCTGGCTGCCTGGGCACACTGCAGGCTCATGTTCCGCCTACCATCAACCAGCACCCCCAGGTCCCTCTCTGCCTGGCTGCTCTCCAGCCACTCTGACCCCAGCCTGTAGCACTGCATGGGGTTGTTGTGGCCAATGTGCAGAACCTGGCACTTGGATGTGTTCAATCTCCTGCCCTTGGACTCTGCCCATCTGCCCAGCCTGTCGAGGTCCCTCTGCAGAGCCTCTCTACCCTCCAGCAGATCAACTCCTGCCCCCAGCTTGGTGTCATCTGCAAATTTACTGCTGATGGAGTCAATGCCCTCATCCAGATCATCAATAAAGATGTTAGAGAGCACAGGGCCCAGCACTGATCCCTAGGGCACACCACTAGTGCCTGGCTGCCAGCTGGCTGTGGCCCAAATGAGTATCAGTGCTACTGAAAGTTGTTATTTCTTTGCTTTTACCTCTAATCTTGGACTGCTGAGCTTTGATAACAAACAAAAATCAGGGAAAAAGCTTTTCTTTGACCAGCCCAGGGTATCTTTGTTGTCACCTCCCTGGAGGTGTTTAAGCCCAGGCTGGATGAGGCTGTGGCCAGGCTGATGTAGTGTGGGGTGTCCCTGCCCATGGCAGTGGGGTTGGAACTAGATGATCCTTGTGGTCCCTTCCAACCCTGACTGATACTTTGATAATATCAGTGCCAGATATACCTGCAGGTCACATGTGTGAATGAATAAATGCTTACCTTGGCTTTTCTCTCCCTGTCAGCTGGAGTATCTGTCCAAACAGATCTATCTCCTGAGCTGTCATTGGCTCTTCTCTTGAATGTTCTTGGGCCAAATCCAAAGCTTTTCAGTTCAGGTGGCAGCTCTGTCATCCACACTTCCCTAGTGATTTGCTTGGCTTCATCCTTTACAAAAGAAACAAATTGGGGAAAGAGAAAAAGAACCAAACAACAAAAGCAACCAACCACAAAAAGCTTAATCATGGAATGGTAGGGGTAGGAAGAGATGGGGCACTTGGTGCCATGGTTTAGTCATGATGTCTGTGGTGACAGGTTGGACTCGATGATCTTTGAGGTCTCTTCCAACCTTGGTGATACTGTGAGACTCCTGGAGGTCATTGAGACCAACCCCCCCCCTCTAACACAGGTATGCCTGTATCAAATTGCATGGGAATGTACCCAGGTGGGCTTGGAAAGTGTCCAGAGGAGAAGATTCCACCTCAGTCAAATAGAATAGAATAGAATTAACCAGGTTGGAAAAGACCTTCGAGATTATCAAGTCCAAACTATCACCAACACCATCTCATCAACTCAACCATGGCACTAAGTGCCCCATCCAGTCTCTTCCTAAACACCTCCCTGTGCAGCACATTCCAATGGCCAATCTCTCTTTCTGGGAACAACTTCTTCCTAACATCCAGCCTAAACCTCCCCTGGCACAGCTTGAGGCTCTGTCCTCTTGTTCTGGTGCTGGTTGCCTGGGAGAAGAGACCAACCCCCACCTGGCTGCAACCTCCCTTCAGGGAGTTGTAGAGAGCAAGAAGGTCTCCCCTGAGCCTCCTCTTCTCCAGGCTAAGCAACCCCAGCTCCCTCAGCCTCTCCTCACAGGGCTGTGCCCCAGACCCCTCCCCAGCCTTGTTGCCCTTCTCTGGACACGTTCAAGTGTCTCTTGTTGTAAGAAAGATGGCTCCAAGCTCAAATCATCTTTTTGGCCTTCCATGGGACTCTCTTCAAGGGCATGAGATTGAACACATCCAAGTGCCAGGTTCTGCACATTGGCCACAACAACCCCAGGCAGTGCTACAGGCTGGGGTCAGAGTGGCTGGAGAGCAGCCAGGTAGAGAGGGAGCTGGGGGTGCTGGTTGAGAGTAGGCTGAACATGAGCCAGCAGTGTGCCCAGGTGGCCAAGAAGGCCAGTGGCATCCTGTCCTGCATCAGGAACAGTGTGGCCAGCAGGAGCAGGGAGGTCATTCTGCCCCTGTGCACTGCACTGGTTAGGCCACACCTTGAGTCCTGTGTCCAGTTCTGGGCCCCTCAGTTTAGGAAAGATGTTGAGTTGCTGGAAGGTGTCCAGAGAAGGGCAACAAAGCTGGGGAGGGGTTTGTAGCACAGCCCTGTGAGGAGAGGCTGAGGGAGCTGGGGCTGCTTAGCCTGGAGAAGAGGAGACTCAGGGGTGACCTTATCACTCTCTACAACTACCTGAAGGGAGGTTGTAGACAGGCAGAGGTTGGTCTCTTCTCCCAGGCAGCCAGCACCAGAACACGAGGACACAGTCTCAGGCTGCGCCAGGGGAGGTTCAGGCTGGAGGTCAGGAGGAAGTTTTACACAGAGAGAGTGATTGCCCATTGGGATGGGCTGCCTGGGGAGGTGGTGGAGTCATCATCATTGGAGGTGTTCAGGAGGAGACTTGATGGGGTGCTTGGTGCCATGGGTTAGTTGATTAGGTGGTGTTGGATGATAGGTTGGACACAATGACCTTGAAGGTCTCTTCCAACCTGGTCTGGTCTATCCTATCCTATCCTATCCTATCCTATCCTATCCTATCCTATCCTATCCTATCCTATCCTATCCTATCCTATCCTATTTTATTCATTCTATTCTATTCTATTCTATTCTATTCTATTCTATTCTATTCTATTCTATTCTATTCTATTCTATTCTATTCTATTCTATTCTATTCTATTCTATTCTATTCTATTCTATGCTATTCTATTCTATTCTATTCTATTCTATTCTATTCTATTCTATTCTATTCTATTGCATTGCATTGCATTGCATTGCATTGCATTGCATTCCATTCCATTCTATTCCATTCCATTCCATTCCATTCTCTCCATAATAAAGCCTTGCTGTCTAAATCTCTCCTCTTCCATCTGCCATTGTGGATTTTGCTTTGCCTCAGCAGTTGCAACCAGCATGCCAAGCAGAACCAGAAGTGGGTTGACAGTGAAACAGGCAAATAGAAAACCAGCACACACACACACACACACTGCAGCAAGAGAGATTAAGAAGTCCAACTCACACTGTCTGCTGAAGTCAGCTTCTCCTTCATTCTCTGAGCTCTGCGTTCAAACTCCTTGGTCACGTCAGACTCCACTGGTCCTTTAGCAGGCATGGGGCCAATGATGTCATCTTCTTCCTCACTGCTATCAGTTATCTTCCAGAAAGAAAACATTTCTCTCAACCACAGTGCTAAGACTGCCCATAAACATTTGAGCTTCCTACCATTGCAATGGTTTTTTTTCAGCAAGGCCTTTGACACTGTCCCCACAGCAAACTCCTGGCCAAGCTGTCAGCCCCTGGCTTGGACAGCAGCACTCTGAGCTGGGTTAGGAACTGGCTGGAGGGCTGAGACCAGAGAGTGGTGGTGAATGGTGCCACAGCCAGCTGGCAGCCAGGCACCAGTGGTGTGCCCCAGGGATCAGTGCTGGGCCCCATCCTCTTCAACATCTTTATTGGTGATAGAGAAAAGGGGACTGAGTCCATCATCAGTAAATTTGCAGATGACACCAAGCTGGGGGAAGGAGTTGATCTGTTAGAGGGTGGGAGAGCTCTGCAGAGGAACCTTGACAGGCTGGACAGATGGGCAGAGTCCAACATAATGGCATTTAACAAGTCCAAGTGCCAGGTGCTGCATTTTGGTCACAACAACCCCATGCAGTGCTACAGGCTGGGGTCAGAGTGGCTGGAGAGCAGCCAGGCAGAAAGCGACCTGGGGGTACTGATTGGGAGTTGGCTGAACATGAGCCAGCAGTGTGCCCAGGTTACCAAGAGGGCCAATGGCATCCTGGCCTGCATCAGGAACAGTGTGGCCAGCAGGAGCAGGGAAGTCATTGTGCCCCTGGACTCAGCACTGGTTAGGCCACACCTTGAGTCCTGTGTCCAGTTCTGGGCCCCTGAGTTTAGGAAAGATGTTGAGTTGCTGGAAGGTGTCCAGAGAAGGGCAACAAAGCTGGGGAGGGGTTTGGAGCACAGCCCTGTGAGGGGAGGCTGAGGGAGCTGGGGCTGCTTAGCCTGGAGAAGAGGAGGCTCAGGGGAGACCTTCTTGCTCTCCACAACTCCCTGAAGGGAGGTTGTAGCCAGGTGGGGGTTGGTCTCTTCTCCCAGGCAACCAGCGCCAGAACAAGAGGACACAGTCTCAAGTTGTGCCAGGGGAGGTTTAGTCACCAGGTGAGGAGAAAATTCTTCCCAGAGAGATTGGCCATTGGAATGTGCTGCCCAGGGAGGTGGTGGAGTTACCATCCATTCCATTCCATTCCATTCCATTCCATTCCATTCCATTCCATTCCATTCCATTCCATTCCATTCCATTCCATTCCATTCCATTCCATCCTATCCTATCCTATCCTATCCTACAACCCTGGGTTTATAGTATCTGCCAGTCTGGTCTCTTGGCTCTGTCATTCACTTCTTCAATCACTTTTGACACTGCATTCTGAGCAGTTATTTGGAGAATGGCTCAAAAAAACTCAGTTTGAAGGAGACTAAATATTAAACAGCATCACTGAGTGCCTCACCCAGTGTCTTTATAAACACCTCCAGTGATGGTGACTCCACCACCTCCCTGGGCAGCACATTCCAATGGCCAATCTCTCTTTCTGGGAAGAACTTCTTCCTAACATCCAGCTTAAACCTTCCCTGGCACAGCTTGAGACTGTGTCCTCTTGTTCTGGTGCTGGTTGCCTGGGAGAAGAGAGCAACTCCCACCTGGCTACAACCTCCCTTCAGGGAGTTGGAGAGAGCAAGAAGGTCTCCCCTGAGCCTCCTCTTCTCCAGGCTAAGCAACCCCAGCTCCCTCAGCCTCTCCCCACAGGAGAGGCTCTCCTTCTCTCTGTGTACAACAAATGCACAGACAGAAGACTTCAGTAATAAATTGTAGTGTACAGCAGTGGAGAATGAAGGAAAAGTCCCATGCTGGGCTTTAATTGAGGAAGTGTTGCCTCATCTCCTTCCTCATTAGCCTTCATTTCACTTCATTCCGTTGCCACCTGCCTCGCACGAGATGAAATTAAACACTCAATAAACAGAACCCCTTCAAGTTTGGAGGGGGAAATCTACAGGAAGAGTCAGCAGAGAAGAAGAAGATGCCTCTAAAAATGGCCTGGAACACAGCTGTTTGCCAAGTGCTATATACTAATGAAATGAATGAAAACAACAGAATGAAGGAGTTCCTCATCAGACTGAAGGGTAAGGTTCAGTGTTAGTAGGAAGGGACAAAAATAAGCCAAGTCCTGGAACAGATCATAGAATCATTGAATGGTTAGGGTTGGAGGAGACCTCAAGGATCCAGGAGGAGACTTGATGGGGTGCTTGGTGCCATGGGTTAGTTGTTTAGGTGGGTTGGATTGGTTGATGGGTTGGACGAGATGATCTTCAAGGTCTCTTCCAACCTGGTCTACTCTGCTCTACTCTAATTCTATTCTATTCTATTCTATTCTATTCTATTCTATTCTATTCTATTCTATTCTATTCTATTCTATTCTATTCTATTCTATTCTATTCTATTTCTATTTCTATTTCTATTTCTATTTCTATTTCTATTCTATTTAGTTCCAGCCTCCCTGCCATGCACAGGGACACCTCACACTAGATCAGGTTGCCCAGAGCCACATCCAGCCTGGCCTTCAAAACCTCCAGGCAGGAGGCTTCCACCACCTCCCAGGACAACCTGTTCCTGTGTCTCACCACCCTCATGGGGAAGAATTTCTTCCTGACAAGCAATCTGAATCTACCCATTTCTACCTTTGTTCCATTCCCCTAGTCCTGTCACTCCCTGACACCCTAAAAAGTCCCTCCCCAGCTTTCTTGTAGGCCCCTTAAGATACTGGAAGGCCACAATGAGGTCACCTGGGAGCCTTCTCTTCTCCAGACTGAACAGCCCCAACTCCTTCAGTCTGTCCTCACAGGAGAGGTGCTCCAGCCCTCTGCTCATCCTCATGGCCCTTCTCTGGGCTTGTTCCAGCATGCCCATATTTTTCTTGTAATAATAGCTCCAGAACTGGACACAATACTCCAGGTGGGGTCTCACCAGTGTGGAGTAGATGGGGAGAATCACCTCCCTTGACCTTCTGGCTATGCTTCTCTTAGAATAGAATACAATAGAATAGAATAGAACAGAACAGAACAGAACAGAACAGATTGCATCTTGATGCAGTCCAGGATGTGATTGGCTTTCTGGGCTGCAAGTGCACACTGCTGGCTCATGTTGAGCTTCTCATCTACCAGAACCTCCAGGTCCTTTTCTTCAGGGCTGCATTCAACCCAGTCCCTGCCCAGCCTATATCAGTGCCAGAATAGGCTAGGCTAGGCTAGGCTAGGCTAGGCTAGGCTAGGCTAGGCTAGGCTAGGCTAGGCTAGGCTAGAATAGAATAGAATAGAATAGAATAGAATAGAATAGAATAGAATAGAATAGAATAGAATAGAATAGAATAGAATAGAATTTACCAGGTTGGAAAAGATCTTTGAGATCATCAAGTCCAACCTATCACCCAACACCATCTAATCAACTAAACCATGGCACCAAGTGCCCCATCCAGTCTCTTCCTAAACACCTCCAGTGATGGTGACTCCACCACCTCCCTGGGCAGCACATTCCAATGGCCAGTAACTCTCTCTGGGAAGAACTTCTTCCTAACATCCAGCCTACACCTCCCCTGGTGCAGCTTGAGACTGTGTCCTCTTGTTCTGGTGCTGGTTGCTTGGGAGAAGAGACCAACCCCCACCTGGCTACAACCTCCCTTAAGGTAGGTGTAGACAGCAAGAAGGTCTCCCCTGAGCCTCCTCTTCTCTAGGCTGATTCTAGAAGATCTATTTAGGCAAAGAAGATACTTGTTTGTTTGTGAAACAGACAAGTAAACCAGTTTTGACATCCCTGCCTCAAGAGACTTGTCACTGTGATAAATTGCTTAATCATTATTTGGAATTGCAAGATGATGAGTACCTTAAAAATGTCAGACCATCACTCTTCATGAAGGATTATGACAGCACTCACTGTAGGAGGATGGAGAGCTATGTACTTTGCAACTCCTAGTCAAAAAAAAAGTGAAGCTGCAGAGCAGCCATATGCCTTAATCTTTCCCAGTCTGGCCTTGGAGACTTGATGGGGTGCTTGGTGCCATGGGTTAGTTGTTTAGGTGGGTTGGATTGGTTGATGGGTTGGACATGATGATCTTGAAGGTCTCTTCCAACCTGGTCTATCTGGTCTGGTCTATTCTATTCTATTCTCTTCTTATTCTTATTCTTTTTCTATTTTCTATTCTCTATTCTATTCTATTCTATTCTATTCTATTCTATTCTATTCTATTCCATTCCATTCCATTCCATTCCATTCCATTCCATTCTATCCCTATTCCTATTCCTATTCCTATTCCTATTCCTATTCCTATTCCTATTCCTATTCCTATTCCTATTCCTATTCCTATTCCTATTCCTATTCTGTAGTAATTCAGAGTTAAAAAGTGAAGTGTTTTAGAAATAAACAGAGTAACTGCTTGATGTTGAGTTGCTGGAAGGTGTCCAGAGAAGGGCAACAAAGCTGGGGAGGGGTTTGGAGCACAGCCCTGTGAGGAGAGGCTGAGGGAGCTGGGGCTGCTTAGCCTGGAGAAGAGGAGGCTCAGGGGACACCTTCTTGCTGTCTCCAACTCCCCCACCTGGCTACAACCTCCCTTCCTTCAGGTAGTTGTAGACAGCAATGAGGTCTCCCCTGAGCCTCCTCCTCTCCAGGCTAAGCAACCCCAGCTCCCTCAGCCTCTCCTCACAGGGCTGTGCTCCAAACCCCTCCCCAGCCTTGTTGCCCTTCTCTGGACACGTTCAAGTGTCTCAATGTCGTTCTTAAACTGAGGGGCCCACAACTGGACACAGGGCTCAAGGTGTGGCCTAACCAGTGCTGGGTATATGGGCAGAAGAACCTCCCTGCTCCTGCTGGCCACACTATTCCTGATGCAGGCCAAGATGCCATTGGCCTTCTTGGCCACCTGAGCACACTGCTGGCTCATGTTCTTTTGGATAAACTCATTTAACACATCCACTCATACACATTTATAGGGAGGCAAAGAATACCTAAATCATTTTGCCCCTCCAGCTGCAAAGGGGTAGAAGCTTGAGTTGCAAGAAAGCATTTCCCTTCTAATAGGTTCCATTGCTTCCTTTACAGATTTCAGAATGTGTGCTTTGCCAAGACATTCACTTGTGAAGGTTGTCACAGCAGAAGAAGGAATGGAAACACATTAGGAAGTACCCCTGCAACTGGCATGTTGGATCTCTTGTGTTCAGTGTGTGCATCATCAGCCTAACAGCAAAATCACAACAAACCAGGCCAGCTTCTTTCTTTACTTATGCTTCAGTCTTTGACTCAGGCAAAAACATGCCAGACACTTGCTGCTCTAAAATTAAACTGTCACTCTGAACAGGATGCCTGGGAAGACTTCTTCAGGCTCCTGCTTCTTTAAGCATTTCAGGTAGCTTGTACTGAAACAAAAGTCTTCTGTTTGCACAAACCTGAGCATGGAATTCAGATGAAATGGATGGTCCTATGGAACATCTACTACTGTCAGTGTCCTGAGAAGGTTTCCTAAAGCCAGGTGGCAATGCAGGACCTATAATGGGCCTTGATGGGAAAGAAAAAAAGAAAAAGAAGGAAAAAAAAAAAAAGAAGGAAAAAAAAAAAGGAAAAAATAATGAAGAAAAAAAATAAGGAAAAAAATGAAGAAAAGAAAAAAAGGAAAAAAAGAAGGAAAAAAGAAGGAAAAAAAAGAAGAGAAAAAAGAAGAAAAAAAAGGAAAAAAGATGGAAAAAAAGAAGGAGAAAAAAGGAAAAAAGATGGAAAAAAGAAGAAAAAAACAAAAAAGGGAAAAAAATGAAGAAAAAAAGGAAAAAGTTAAGGAAAAAAGAAGGAAAAAAGGAAAAAAAGAAGAAAAAAGAAGAAAAAAGCAAAAAAGAAGAAAAGAAGAAAAAAGGAAAAAAAGGAAAAAAGAAGGAACAAAAGGAGGAAAAAAAGAAAAAAGCAAAAAAAAGGAAAGAATAATAAAAAAAGGAAAAAATGAAGAAAAAAAGATGGAAAAAAGGAAAAAAGAAGAAAAAAAGAAGGAAAAAAGAAGGCAAAAAAGAAGGAAAAGAAAAGGAAAAAAAAGAAGAAAAAAAAGAAAAAAAAAGAAGAAGAAAAAAAGAAGGAAAAAAGAAAAAAAAGAAAAAAGGAAAAAAAGAAGGAAAAAAGAAGGAAAAGAAAAGGAAAAAAAGAAGGAAAAAAAGGAAGAAAAAAAAGAAGGAAAAAAGGAAAAAAAGAAAAAAGAAGGAAAAAAGATAAAAAAAGAAAAAAGGAAAAAAGAAGGAAGAAAAGGAAAAAAGAAGGAAAAAAGAAGGAAAAGGAAAAAAGAAGGAAAAAAAAACAAAAGAAGAAAAAAAACAAGGAAAAAAGGGAAAAAAAGGAAAAAAGAAGAAAATAGAAAGAAAAAAGAATAAAAAAAGAAAAAAGGAAAAAAGAAGAAAAAAGAAGGAAAAAACATTAAAAAAGAAAAAATAAAACCATTAAAAAAAGAAGAATAAAAAAGAAGTAAGAGGAAAGCAAAAGAAGAAAAAAGAAAGAAAAAAAAGAAAGGAAAAAGAAAATAATTGTTTTCAGTTGAAGGGAGGAACAATGAAAGGAAGCAACACAATGAACATTAATTGATAGCCTTCCACTCTTTACTGCAGGGGAAAAAAAAGAAGCAATATAGTTCTACAAAAGTCAAATGTTGATGAGAAGTGCAGTTCTCCTTCCTCCCCATGCCAAGTGTGCCCCCCAGGGAGGTGGTGGAGTCACCATCCCTGGAGGTGTTTAGGAAGAGACTGGATGGGGTGCTTGGTGCCATGGTTTAGTTGATTAGATGGTGTTGGGTGATAGGTTGGACTCGATGATCTCAAAGGTCTTTTTCAACCTGGTTAATTCAATTCAATTCAATTCAATTCAATTCAATTCAATTCAATTCAATTCAATTCAATTCAATTCAATTCAATTCAATTCCATTCCATCCTATCCTATCCTATCCTATCCCATTCCATTCCATTCCATTCCATTCCATTCCATTCCATTCCATTCCACTCCATTCCATTCCATTCCATTCCATTGCATTGCAACACTACAGGAATATCCAAGTGAAAAAGCCTTCTATTTCTCCAAAGGACTCCTGCAGGTAACTGGGATGCAAGAAAACTGAGAGCTGTAGCACACAGTGAAGGAGAACAATAGAGTAGAATTAACCAGGTTGGTAAGGGCCTTCGAGATCATCGAGTCCAACCTATCACCCAACACCATCTAATCAACTAAATCATGGCACCAAGTGCCCCATCCAGTCCCCTCTTGAACACCTCCAGTGATGGTGACTCCACCCTGGGCAGCACATTCCAATGGCCAATCTCTCTTTCTATGAAGAACTTCTTCCTAACATCCAGCCTGAACCTCCCCTGGCACAGCTTGAGACTGTGTCCTCTTGTTCTGCTGCTGGTTGCCTGGAAGAAGAGACCAGCCCCCACCTGACTACAACCTCCCTCCCTTCAGGGAGTTGTGGAGAGCAAGAAGGTCTCCCCTGAGCCTCCTCTTCTCAAGGAAAATCACTTGTTTTTCATCCCTATCTTCCTTCACCAGATTGAAAAGCAATGAAAGCTGGGAGGTCAAATGCATGCTACACTTTCTCTTGCAACAAAGCCAATGTTGTTCATTCTTACCTTGCACAAGTTTCACTGACCAACAGACTGGATAGAATAGAATAGAATAGGAAATAGAATGAAATAGAAATAGAAATAGAAATAGAAATAGAAATAGAAATAGAAATAGAAATAGAAATAGAAATAGAAATAGAAATAGAAATAGAAATGGAAATGGAAATGGAAATGGAAATAGAATGGAATAGAGTGGAATGGAATGGAATGGAATGGAATGGAATGGAATGGAATGGAATGGAATGGAATGGAATGGAATGGAATAGAATAGAATTGCCAGGTTGGAAAAGACCTTTGAGATCATCAAATCCAACCTATCACCCAACACCATCTAATCAACTAAACCATGGCACCAAGTGCCTCATCCAGTCTCTTCCTAAACAGCTGCAGTGCCACTGAACTGCTCTGACTTTGTGTTTCCTTTGGATTGGGAAGGAGAGAAATGGTTTGCCACCCCAGACAACTTCACAGCAGCTCTACAAGCAGTGTAATGCACTTGTCTCCAGCAAAACAGAAAGGTGAGAATCCCTTTTCCATGGGGAAAACAGTTCAAATGAGACTACAAACTCTGCTTGCAGTACTGAGAAGACTTTTGGGGATGAGATCCTCTTAATATTAGAATTAGAATTAGAATTGGAATGAATTAGAATTGGAATTGGAATTAGAATTAGAATTAGAATCAACCAGGTTGGAAGAGACCTTTGAGATCATCAAGTCCAACCTATCACCCAACACCATCTAATCAACTAAACCCTGGCACTAAATGCCCCATTACAGAACCATAGAATCAAAGTGGGTGGAAAAGACCCCAAAGGTCATCAAGTCCAACCTTTCACCCAACACCATCTAATCAACTAAACCCTGGCACCAAGCACCCCATTACAGACTCATAGAATCAAAGTGGTTGGAAAAGACCCCAAAGGTCATAAAGTCCAACCTGTTGCCCAACACCTCATGACTACTAAACCATGGCACCAAGTGCCACATCCAATCCCCTCTTGAACATCTCCCATGGTCTTTAAAGCCAATGAGAGCTCATTAAAACCCCCAAACAATTATCCCCTGAAGAAATATCCAAGTGGCAGTACCCTCAGAATGGATCAACAGGGACTTTCTGTTCCTTATTATCACCTCCAGTCTCTGAGTTTCAGGGCAATCCAACAGCAGGACCTGCATTATCCTCATCCTGCTTTCCTACTAAAGCCCACATCACCTCATGAGTACAGCCCTACTGTAGTGATATTATTGTCAAGACTTAAAGAGGGGGAAATAAGAAGCAGAAAGTCCTGCCAGAAAGACACAAGCAACAGATGGAGAGGCACAACCCATGAATGTGTGCTCAGGTCCTGGACAAGATCACTGCTGGGGCTTCCAAGCAGGCAAGAGGTCTGGGTTAGATGTGAAGTTCTATCCCCACCTAGCTGTTGCAAAGGAGAAACAGCTTTCACTTTCTTTTTCTGTTGCTTTCTGGCCACTTTCTTGTCAAGACAATACTTTAAATCCCCTACATGAGCAGCCTGAACTGAAACCTATCCAGACAAAGCCAAAATGATCTTTCATTGTAGTACCCAAGTGCCTTTATTTTGCATGAAGAAAAGAGTTAAACCACAGTATCACAGAATAACTTAGGTTGGAAAGGACCTCGAGGATCATCAAGTCCAACCTATCAACACAGACCCCCTGACTAGACCATGGCACCAAGTGCCACATCCAATCCCCTCTTGAACACCTCCAGGGATGGGGACTCCACCACCTCCCTGGGCAGCACATCCCAATGACGAACGACTCGCTCAGTGAAGAACTTTCTCCTCACCTCCAGCCTAAACCTCCCCTGGCACAGCTTGAGACTGTGTCCCCTTGTTCTGGTGCTGGGTTCCTGGGAGAAGAGACGAACCCCTTCCTGGCTACAGCCACCTTTCAGGGAGTTGTAGAGGGCAATGAGGTCACCCCTGAGCCTCCTCTTCTCCAGGCTAAACAACCCCAGCTCCCTCAGCCTCTCCTCACAGGGCTGTGCTCAAGGCCTCTCCCCAGCCTTGTTGCCCTTCTCTGGACACATTCAAGTGTTTCGATGTCCTTCTTAAACTGAGTGGCCCAGAACTGGACACAGGACTCAAGGTGTGGCCTAACCAAAGCAGAGTCCAGGGGCACAATGACTTCCCTGCTCCTGCTGGCCACACTATTCCTAATGCAGGCCAGGATGCCATTGGCCTTCTTGGCCACACTGCTGGGCACACTGCTGGCTCATGTTCAGGCGGCTGTCTATCAGCACCCCCAGGTCCCTCTCTGTTTGGCAGCTCTCAGCCACTCTGACCCCAGCCTGTAGCTCTGCATGGGGTTGCTGTGGCCAAAGTGCAGCCCCTGGCACTTGGACTTGTTGAATGCCATCCCATTGGACTCTGCCCATCTGTCCAGTCTGTCGAGGTCCCTCTGCAGAGCCTTTCCACCCTCTAACTGACTAACATCTGCTCCTAACTTGGTGTCATCTGCAAACTTGCTGATGACTGACTCGACCCCCTCATCCAGATCATCAATGAAGATATTAAAGATGGGGCCCAGCACTGATCCCTGGGGGACACCACTGGTGCCCGGCTGCCAGCTGGCTGTAGCACCATTCACCACCACTCTCTGGGCTCAGCCCTAAACCAAACTGGAAAACCCCAGCTGTCTACTAAAATACCTAAGCTCCCAAATGCTAGGGACTGTGTCTGTGCAACCTGCAAGAAATGAGCAGATCCCAAATGTTGTCTTGCTTCTGCCACAGCTCAAAGGCATTCCCAAGGAACAGACAAATGATTCCCATACTCATCCCTCCCACGCTTTCCATTTCTGTGCTGTTTTTCTCCCCTCCTACATGAATAACTCTATTGTTTGGGTCTTTCCTCAGCAGCTCACAGCCAGCATGATTCCTGACACCTTCCTGGGTGTCCAAAGGCTCTCTGAACAGGAATAGAATAGAACAGAGTAGAATAGAATAGAGTAGAGTAGAGTAGAGTAGAGTAGAGTAGAGTAGAGTAGAGTAGAGTAGAGTAGAGTAGAGTAGAATGGAATGGAATGGAATGGAATGGAATAGAATAGAATGGAATGGAATGGAACAGAATGGAGTGGAGTGGAGTAGAGTGGAATGGAATGGAATGGAATGGAATGGAATGGAATAGAATAGAATGGAATGGAATGGAACAGAATGGAGTGGAGTGGAGTAGAGTGGAATGGAATGGAATGGAATGGAATGGAATAGAATAGAATAGAATAGAATAGAATAGAATAGAATAGGATAGGATAGAATAGAATAGAATTAACCAGGTTGGAAAAGACTTTTGAGATCATCAAGTCCAACCTAGCACTCAACACCATCTAATCAACCAAACCATGACACCAAGTGCCTCATCCAGTCTCTTCTTATACACCTCCACCACCTCCATGGGCAGCACATTTCAATGGCCAATCTCTCTTTCTATGAAGAATTTATTCCTAACCTCCAGCCTAAACCTCCTCTGGTGCAGCTTGAGACTGTGTCCTCTTGTTCTGGTGCTGGTTGCCTGGGAGAAGAGACCAACCCCCACATGGCTACAACCTCCCTTCAGGGAGTTGTAGAGAGCAAGGAGGTCTCTTCTACTCTATTCTACTCCACTCTATTCCACTCTACTTGTTAGGGTCTTTGGTTCCATGGTTTAGTTGATTAGATGGTGTTGGATGATAGGTTGGACTCGATGATCTTGAAGGTCTCTTCCAACCTGGTTAATTATATTCTTCCCTTCCCTTCCCTTCCCTTCCCTTCCCTTCCCTTCCCTTCCCTTCCCTTCCCTTCCCTTCCCTTCCCTTCCCTTCCCTTCCCTTCCCTTCCCTTCCCTTCCCTTCCCTTCCCTTCCCTTCCCTTCCCTTCCCTTCCCTTCCCTTCCCTTCCCTTCCCTTCCCTTCCCTTCCCTTCCCTTCCCTTCCCTTCCCTTCCCTTCCCTTCCCTTCCCTTCCCTTCCCTTCCCTTCCCTTCCCTTCTTCCTATCCTATCCTATCCTATCCTATCCTATCCTATCCTATCCTATCCTATCCTATCCTATCCTATCCTATCCCATCCCATCCCATCCCATCCCATCCCATTCTTAACTCTGGGAATATTTATGAGTGCTGCACTTCTGCCTAACACTGACAAACAGCAATATTCCTTTCCAAACATAAAGGAAATCTATTCATGTATATCTTTAATGTTGGAACTATTCAAACAACTTTTAACAAGCTACAAGTTGCCACATGAACTGCTCCTAATCATTCATGTGTTGCTTGGATGAGCCTGGAAGAGATGTTAACAGAACAAAAGCTTTTCTGAAGGCACAAGCATGTCACACAGAGGGAATCAACACTATGCCTATGCACTGAAACAAACTGCTTGCCTCAGTTTCAGTTATTGATGGTTAGATTGTCAGCTGGCAATCTGCTCACAGCTAGTGGCACTGCAGTGGAGAGACAGCTAACAGCATTGTGTCTACACTCTGCAGAGCTTACTTGCCTCAGTGTGTCAGCAAAACTCGACTGCCAGGTGTAAGGGGGGTGGAAGACAGACAAGGCTCTTCCCACACATCACACCTTTCCCACCTATTCAGGGAATCAGCCTGGGTGCAAAACAGCTCTCCTCAAACTGCTTTCTCAGTGTGTGCTAGGAGCAGTTGTATGGTGAGCTGGGAGGCAAAAAAATAGCCCAAACAAAAGCAAGCAGCAAGTGCTTACTACTGCTTGAATCTTTCCTACAGACACACAGCAGACTCTCACCCTCTGACTGTAAATGCAGGCCCCATCCTGTTCAAGATCTCTATTGATGATCTGGATGAGGGGCTTGAGTCCATCATTAGTAAGTTGGCAGATGACACCAAGCTGGGGGCAGGTGTTGATCTGTTAGAGGGTGGAGAGGCTCTGCAGAGGGACCTTGATAGGCTGGACAGATGGGCAGAGTCCAAGGGCATGAGATTGAACACATCCAAGTGCCAGGTTCTGCACATTGGCCACAACAACCCCATGCAGTGCTACAGGCTGGGGTCAGAGTGGCTGGAGAGCAGCCAGGCAGGAAGGGAACCAGGGGGTAGTGGTGGATAGTAGGCTGAAGATGAGCCAGCAGGGTGCCCAGGTGGCCAAGAAGGCCAGTGGCATTCTGGCCCGCATTAGGAAGAGTGTGGCCAGCAGCAGCTGGGAAGTCATTGTGCCCCTGGACTCAGCACTGGTTAGGCCACACCTTGAGTGTGTTTTAAGAAAAACCAGCACCAGAACAAGAGGACACAGTCTCAAGCTGCACCAGGGGAATTTAGACTTCAGGTGAGGAGAAAGTTCTTCCCAGAGAGAGAGATTGGCCATTGGAATGTGCTGCCCAGGGAGGTCGTGGAGTCACCATCCCTGGAGCTGTTTAGGAAGAGACTGGATGAGGCAGCTGGTGCCATAGTTCAGTTGATTAGATGGTGTTGGGTGATAGGTTGGACTTGATGATCTGGAAGGTCTTTTCCAACCTGGTCAATTCAATTTAATTCAATTCAACTCAATTCAATTCAACTCAATTCAATTCAATTCAATTCAATTCATTTCAATTCAACTCAATTCAACTCTATTCTATTCTATTCTATTCTATTCTATTCTATTCTATTCTATTCTATTCTATTCTATCTTATTCTATCTTATTCTAATTCTATTGCAAGAAACAGAAAAAATTCAACATCCCAAACCATAATTTGGACAATTCACATTTTTTCCCCCTTTTTCCTCTCCAATTTTCCAGCCAGGAATAGGAGGGTTGTATATTCTGTTTTGAGGCAATGCTGTTTCTCTTCTCAGAGCGTGGAGGCAGCACTCATAACTCTCTGAATCTGAAGTGCACCACTGAAGTGTTCTGTAGTAGTGCAACCAAATATTATACCCAAGATAACTGTGTTTTAAGGAAACCCAGCACCAGAACAAGAGGACACAGTCTCAAGCTGCACCAGGGGAAGTTTAGACTTGAGGTGAGGAGAAAGTTCTTCACAGAGAGAGTTTTTGGCCATTGGAACGTGCTGCCCAGGGAGGTGGTGAAGTCACCATCACTGGAGCTGTTTAGGAAGAGACTGGATGAGGCAGCTGGTGCCATAGTTGAGTTGATTAGATGGTGTTGGGTGATAGGTTGGACTTGATGATCTCGAAGGTCTTTTCCAGCTGGTCAATTCAATTCAATTCAATTCAATTAAACTCAAATTCAATTCAATTCAATTCAATTCAACTCAACTCAATTCAATTCAATTCAACTCAATTCAATTCAACTCAATTCAGTTCAATTCAACTCAATTCAGTTCAATTCAACTCAACTCAATTCAATTCAATTCAATTCTCTCCCGTTCTATGCTATGCTATTCTATGGTATTCTATTCTATCTTATTCTAATTCTATTGCAAGAGACAGAAAAAATTCAACATCCCAAACCCATAATTTGGACAATTCACACTTTTTTCCCCTTTTCCTCTCCAATTTTCCAGCCAGGAATAGGAGGGTTGTGTATTCTGTTCCAAGGCCATGCTGTTCCTCTTCTCAGAGCATGGAGGCAGCAATCCTAACTCTCTGAATCTGAAGTGCACCACTGAAGTGTTCTGCAACAGTGCAACCAACTATTTCACCCAAGATGGTTGTGTTTTGAGGAGAAGAGTGTGAATGTGATTCCATTTCAATTACCTCTCTGGAGAATCATCTTGTTTTTTGAACCCAGGAGGAAGAGCAGGTCCGAAAAAGCCATCATCCTCCTCCTCCTCCTCATCCTCTTCCTGGACTCTTTTTGGTTTCCTACAAACACAAAGGCTTCACTTAATAATTCTCTTGACATGCACAGCAATTTTCTGCATTTTTAAAAGGGGAAAAAAAAACAACCCCACAATAATATCAAATTATCTCAGCCAGCCCTTATGTACTAAATATCCTGCAGTTACCAAGGAAACTGGGCAAAAAGGATCCCAAATCATTTGAAGCAATTAAAAAAGCTGGGAAGCCAAGCTCCACTCCAAAAATTGCTTTGACATGAAAAAAATAACAACATAACAATGTTTTTCAGTAAAGAAAAGGAGAGCCAATGGCATCCTGGCCTACATCAGGGACAGTGTGGCCAGCAGGAGCAGGGAGGTCATTCTGCCCCTGGACTCAGCACTGGTTAGGCCATACCTTGAGTACTGTGTCCAGTTCTGGGCCCCTCAGTTTAGGAAGGAGGTTGAGTTGCTGGAAGGTGTCCAGAGAAGGGCAACAAAGTTGGGGAGGGGTTTGGAACACAGCCCTATGAGGAGAGGCTGAGGGAGCTGGGGTTGCTTAGCCTGGAGAAGAGGAGGCTCAGGGGTGACCTTATTGCTGTCTACAACTACCTGAAGGGAGGTTGTAGCCAGGTGGGGGTTGGTCTCTTCTCCCAGGCAGCCAACACCAGAACAAGAGGACAGAGTCTCAAGTTGTGCCACAGGAAGTTTAGGCTGGAGGTGAGGAGGAAGCTCTACACAGAATGAGTGATTTGCCATTGGAATGGGCTGCCTGGGGAGGTGATGGAGTCTCCATCACTGGAGGTGTTCAGGAGGAGACTTGGTGGGGTGCTTGGTGCCATGGTTTAGTTGATTAGGTGGTGTTGGATGATGGGTTGGACTCGATGATCTTGAAGGTCTCTTCCAACCTGGTTTATTCTATTCTCTAGTTACAAATCATTTGACATTCAGCACACATCTTTCTCCATTAGTAAATGCTGTCTGCATTTTGACTAGTAGTTTTCCTAGTTTAATTCTTATGAACTAAAAACTGTTGAATGAGACAAGAAAAAAAGGAGTAGTAATTTCTCAACGCTCATTAAGATGACATAATGCCCTTCAGGTCCCTTAGCACAAAGCCTAGCACTGATCTGTATGAGGGGATTGAGTCCTCCATCAGTAAATTTGCAGATGACACCAAGCTGGGGGCAGGAGTTGATCTGCTGGAGGGTAGAGAGACTCTGCACAGCGACCTTGCCAGGCTGGACAGATGGGCAGAGTCCAAGGGCAGGAGATTGAACACATCTAAGTGCTGGGTTCTACACATTGGCCACAAAAACCCCATGCAGTGCTCCAGGCTGGGGTCAGAGTGGCTGGAGAGCAGCCAGGCAAAAAGGGACCAGGGCATACTGGTTGACAGCTGGCTGAACATGAGCCAGCAGTGTGCCCAGGTGGCCAAGAAGGCCAATGGCATCCTGGCCTGCATTAGGAATAGTGTGGCCAGCAGAAGCAGGACAGTAATTCTGCCCCTGGACCCTCCACTGGTTAGGCCACACCTTGAGTCCTGTGTCCAGTTCTGGGCCCCTCAGTTTAAGAAGGACATTGAGAGTCTTGAATGTGTCCAGAGAAGGGCAAGGAGGCTGGGGAGGGGTCTGGAGCACAGCCCTGTGAGGAGAGGCTGAGGGAGCTGGGGTTGAGTGCTGTGTCCAGCTCTGGGCCCCTCACTACAGGAAGAATGTTGAGGTGTCCAGAGAAGAGCAATGAGGCTCATGAAGGACCCAGAGCACATGACCTAAGAGGACCATCTGAGGGAGCTGGGGTTGGTCAGTGTAGAGAAGAGGAGGCTGAGGGGAGTCCTTATCCCTCTCTACAGCTACCTGAAGAGAAGCTGGAGCAAGAAGGAAGACAGCCTCTTCTCCTTGGTGCCAAGCAACAGGACTAGAGGAAACAGTCACAAACTGCACCAGGGGAGGTTCAGGATGGATATCAGGAAATACTTCTTCACTGAAAGGGTTATCAAACATTGGAATGGTCTGCTCAGGGCAGTGGTAGAGTCACTGTCCCTGGAGGTGCTCAAGTGCTGTGTGGACCTGGCACTTACAGATCGGGTTTAGCGCTGACCCTTCAGTGCTGGGTCGAGGGTTGGGCTGGATGATCTTAGAGGTCCCTTCCAACCAGATGCACTCAATGATATTCTATGTAAAAAGACAAATAACCCAAGAACATGCTTACTTGGGTGCTGGACTGTCTTCTGTCTCCTCTTCAGAATCTCTGCTGGTGCCTCTGTGTGGAGGAAGAGGTGCCCAGCTGTCATCGCTGCCAGGATCTTCTGAGCTGCAGCTGCTTTTGTAGCCTGGAGGCAGTGCTGGTCCTGCAACTGAACATCCACAGCCATGTGGGCTGACTGTTAAACAGTTCAAGTGAGCACAATCTATCTTGTATTCCCAAAACACACACCTGCCTGGGATGAAGTTTGTTCAGTTATTGCTCTGTCTGGCATTTAGAGACAGTACCTCAACAAACTTCTAGAAGTTACCTCATTAAGCACTGTACTCCAATGAACCACCCACCCCCCTCTCCCCAGATGAAATGACTGCATTGCTAAGCCATTACTCTACTTTGTCTAACAGCTGAATGACAATTCATTGGGTATAAACTGGGAGATTTAAAAGAAACTGCCACTTTACTACAGGAATTGAAGACAACTGGTGACCAATCACATAGTTTCTACATACACACAATGGCAGACCATTGGTTACTGGAATTTAATTGCCAGCCTGGAATGGAATGGAATGGAATGGAATGGAATGGAATGGAATGGAATGGAATGGAATGGAATGGAGTAGAGTAGAGTAGAGTAGAGTAGAGTAGAGTAGAGTAGAGTAGAGTAGAGTAGAGTAGAGGAGTAGAGTAGAATGGAATAGAGTAGAGTAGAGTAGAGTAGAGTAGAGTAGAGTAGAGTAGAGTAGAGTAGAGTAGAGTAGAGTAGAGTAGAGTAGAACAGAATTGAATAGAACAGAACAGAACAAAATAGAGTAGAGTAGAATAGAATAGAACAGAATAGAACAAAATAGAACAGAATAAACCAGGTTGGAAAAGGCCTTCAAGATCATCAAGTCCAACCTATCACCCAACACCATCTCATCAACTAAACCATGGCACCAAGCACCAAATCCAGGCTCTTCTTAAACTCCTCCGCATGGTGACTCCACCACCTCCCTGGGCAGCACATTCCAATGGACAATCTCTCTTGCTGGGAAGAACTTCTTCCTAACATCCAGCCTAAACCTCCCATGGCACAGCTTGAGACTGTGTCCTCTTGTTCTGGTGCTGGTTGCCTGGGAGAAGAGACCAACCCCCACCTGGCTACAGCCTACCTTCAGGCAGTTGTAGAGAGCAAGAAGGTCTCAGGTTGGACTCGATGATCTTTGAGGTCTCTTCCAAGCTTGGTGATTCTGTGATTCTGGACACCTTCCAGCACATCCAGATGCTTTTTGCAATAGGGGCTCCAGAACTGGACAGAGTACTGCAGGTGGGGTTTCAGAGAGCACAGTAGAGTAGATGGAAATGAACATTTCAGATCTGCTGTCAGTGTCCAACTTGCTCTGTTTGCTGAGCAGGCTCTGCTGTCTCCCCATCTGAAGTCAACTCAATTCAGTGACCAAATTAAAAACTACTTGGCATTGAGGACAGATCTGTTGAATATCTTCATCAATTATTTGCATGAGGGGATCAAGGTTTGCAGATGACACTGAACTGAGCTGCAGCATGGTTCTGCTTGGGGGTAGGAAGGCATTGCAGTGAGATCTCGACAGGTTAGATCAATAGGCTGAGGTGAACAGGGGGAAGTTTAACAAGAGCAAGTGCTGGGTCCTGCACTTATGCCACAACAACCCCAAGCAGTGCTACAGACCTGGGGAAGAGTGGTTGGAAAGCAGCCCAGTGGAAAAGGATCTGGGGGTGCTGGTGGATGGCCAGCTGAACATGAGTCAGCAGCGTGCCCAGATGGCCAAGCAAGCCAACAGCTTCCTGGCCTGTATCAAGAACAGTGTGTCCAGCAGGAGCAGGGAAGTGATCCTGCCCCTGTACTTGGTTCTGGTGTGGCCACAGCTTGAGTGCTGTGTTCAGTTCTGGGTGCCACAGCACAGGAAGAGATTGAGGTCCAGGAGCAAGTTCAGAGAAGAGCCACAAGGCTGGTGAGGTGTTTGGAGGGCATATCACATGAGAAGCAGCTGAGGGATCTGTGGTGTTTAGTCTGGACAAGAGAAGGCTAAGGGCAGATTTTACTGCTCACAACAACTACCTGCAAGGAAGTTGTAGTGAGGCCAATGTTAGTCTCTTCTCCCAGGTAACTAATGACAGGATGAGAGGAAAGGGGAAGTTCAGATTGGGTCTTAGGAGAACATTGCTCTCTTTCTGGTACAAGGGCAGCACAAGCACAGAGACAAACAAAAGGAAATGTGATTCTTCCAACATGAGCACATTTAGGCCAGCTTCAAGGAATCATGAGAGGAAGAACTGGGAGATAGGTATGGCCCATGGGGTGGACAGTGAGAAGCAGAAGAAGGAAAGGTAAAGGATTTACCAGGGATGAGCTTTTGAGTCTGTCCAACTACCACTTGCTGCCATTCTGGTCATGATCAATGATGATAGAATCATACAATCAATAAGGTTGGAAAAGACCTCAAAGATCATCAAGTCCAACCTGTCACTCAACACCTCCGAACTAACTAAACCATGGCACCAAGTGCCACATCCAATCCCCTCTAGAACTCCTCCAGGGATGGTGACTCCACCACCTCCCTGGGCAGCACATTCCAATGGCTAACAACTCTCTCTGTGAAGAACTTTCTCCTCACCACAAGCCTAAACTTCCCCTGGCACAGCTTGAGACTGTGTCCTCTTGTTCTGGTGCTGGTTGCCTGGGAGAAGAGACCAACCCCCACCTGGCTACAACCTCCCTTCAGGGAGTTGGAGAGAGCAAGAAGGTCTCCCCTGAGCCTCCTCTTCTCCAGGCTAAGCAACCCCAGCTCCCTCAGCCTCTCCTCACAGGGCTGTGCTCCAAACCCCTCCCCAGCTTTGTTGCCCTTCTCTGGACACCTTCCAGCACCTCAACATCTTTCCTAAACTGAGGGGCTCAGAACTGGACACAGGACTCAAGGTGTGGCTGAGTCCAGGGGCAGAATGACTTCCCTGCTTTGTAAGATAAGGGAGTGACTAAGGAAGTACCAGTTGCTGCTCAGCCTGAACATTTCTGTACATCAGAAATTGACTTTGCCAGGAGACACCAATGTCCATTGATGTCAGAGAACTGACACTATTCAAGGCTGGTGAGAGGTGAGAGGCCTTGTAGGTCTTGAGCACAAGCCCTGTGAGGAGAGGCTGAGGGAGCTGGGGTTGCTTAGCCTGGAAAAGAGGAGGCTCAGGGGAGACCTTCTTGCTCTCTGCAACTCCTTAAAGGGAGGTGGGGGTTTGGTCTCTTCTCTCAGGCAACCAGAACAAGAGGACACAGTCTCAAGCTGTACCAGGGGAAATTTAGGCTGGAGGTGAGGAGAAAGTTCTTCCCAGAAAGAGAGATTGGCCATTGGAATGTGCTGCCCAGGGAGGTGGTGGAGTCACCATCCCTGGAGGTGTTCAAGAGGGGACTGGATGTGGCACTTGGTGCCATGGTCTAGTCATGAGGTCTGTGGTGACAGGTTGGACTCAGTGATCTTTGAGGTCTCTTCCAACCTTAGTGATACTGTGAAATGATCAAGCAAGCTTTTACCTCTGCTCATGTTTCACACTGCAAAACACCACAGCTTTACTAATATTTTAAAAGAAAGATAGTATTTTAATGAACAGAACATTTTAAATAACATTTTTAATAACTAATATTAATATCTATTAATATATTTTAGAATATCTTTATTGATGATCTGGATGAGGGCATTGAGTCCATCATCAGTAAGTTTGCAGATGACACCAAGCTAGGGGCAGGAGTTGATCTGCTGGAGTGTTGGAGAGGCTCTGCAGAGGGACCTCGACAGGCTGGACAGATGGGCAGAGTCCAAGGGCAGGAGATTGAACACATCCAAGTGCCAGGTTCTGCACATTGGCCACAGCAACCCCATGCAGTGCTGCAGGCTGGGGTCAGAGTGGCTGGAGAGCAGCCAGGCAGAGAGGGACCTGGGGGTACTGGTTGATGGTAGGCTGAACATGAGCCTGCAGTGTGCCCAGGTGGTCAAGGAGGTCAATGGCATCCTGGCCTGCATCAGGAACAGTGTGGCCAGCAGGAGCAGGGAAGTCATTGTGCCCCTGGTCCCAGCACTGGTTAGGCCACACCTTGAGTCCTGTGTCCAGTTCTGGGCCCCTCAGTTTAAGGAAGGTATTGAGGTGCTGGAGTGGGTGCAGAGGAGTGCAACGAAGTTGGTGAATAGACAATACACTGGAGGGAAAGTCTCATGAGGAGAGGCTGAGGGAGCTGTGGTTGTTTAGCCTGGAGCAGAGGAGGCTCAGGAGTGACCTTAATTATGCTCTACAACTACCTGAAGGGAAGCTGTAATAAGGTGGGGGTCAGGCTCTTCTCCCAGGCATCTTGTGACAAGATGAGAGGGCATGGTCTGAAGCTGTGCCAGGGGAGGTTTAGGCTGGATGTTAGGAAGCACTTCCTGATAGAAACGGTGATTTAGCCACTGGAATGTGCTGCCCAGGGAGGTGGTGGAGTCACCATCCCTAGAGGTGTTTAAGGAAAGATTGGATGTGGCACATAGTGACGTGGTCTGGTCGAAGTGGTGGTGTTAGGTCATAGCCTGGACTTGATGATCTCAGAGGTCTGTTCCAGCCACAGCAATTCTGTGAGGTCTGATGTTTATTTTGCTTAAAGGCACATCCCTTCACAGACCAATCCCCAAACAGATCTGCAATCCTACTAGCAGTACTACAGAGCTGATGTGCAGTGGGATGCAATGCGGCTGGATAACCCAGCCTAGATAGTGCCAGAACATTGGCTATCACAAAACCACAGCCTGGTGATAGGTTTATCTTATCATGTTCAGTGGATTCATACATGGTACAGATATTTGCAACCTGTGGCAGCATGTGAATGGAAAGAAAGCAAACAAGGCATCAACACAGAGCTGAACAGGAATGTTTCCATCAGCAGACAGAAGCGGTTCAAAGCCAAACTGGAGCCTCAGATTGATGTTACCATGGGGTCAGCTTAAGGAAGAGGCTTTGCTCTCTCTTCTTATAGCTCCCTCTTCTGGACTGAAAAACGAGAAGAGCAGGGGAGCACGGCAAACCTCCCCAGCTGGAGCTACTGCGTTTGGAATAAACCAATGAGCACTGAAACAATGCCAGAGGTGGAATATATCATAGTATCATAGAATCAGTCAGGGTTGGAAGGGACCACAAGGATCAGCTAGTTCCAACCCCCCTGCCATGGGCAGGGACACCCCACACTACATCAGGATGGCCACAGCCTCATCCAGCCTGGGCTTAAACACCTCCAGGGACGGGGCCTCAACCACCTCCCTGGACAACCCATTCCAGGGCTTCACCACTCTCATGGGGAAGAGCTTCCTCCTCACCTCCAGCCTCAATCTCCCCACCTCCAGCTTCATTCCATTCCCCCTAGTCCTATCACTACCTGAGAGCCTGACAAGTCCCTCCCCAGCCTTCCTGTAGGCCCCCTTCAGATACTGGAAGGCCACAATGAGGTCACCTGGGAGCCTTCTCTTCTGCAGACTGAACAGCCCCAACTCCTTCAGTCTGTCCTCACAGGAGAGGTGCTCCAGCCCTCTGCTCATCCTCCTGGCCCTTCTCTGGACACCTTCCAGCCCCTCCAGATCCCTCTTGCAATAGGGGCTCCAGAACTGGAGGCAGGACTCCAGGTGGGGTCTCACCAGGGCTGAGTAGAGGGAGAGGATCACCTCCCTTGCCCTGCTGGCCACACTTCTCCTGATGCAGCCCAGGATCTGATTGGCTTTCTGGGCTGCAAGTGCACACTGAGAGCTCCTGGTGAGCTTCTCCTCCCCCAGCACCCCCAAGTCTCTCTCCTCAGGGCTGCTTTCCAGCCAGTCCCTGCCCAGCCTGGATTTGTGCCTGGGATTGCCTCCACTCAGCTGCAGGACCCTGCCCTTGGTCTTGTTGAGCCTCCTGAGGTTGGCTTGTGCCCACCTCTCCAGCCTGTCCAGGTCCCTCTGGATGGCCTCCCTTCCCTCCAGCCTGTCTGCTGCACCACACAGCTTGGTGTCATCAGCAAACTTGCTGAGGGTGCACTCAATGCCACTGTCCATGGCACCCACAAAGATGTTGACCAAGCCTGGTCCCAGGACTGATCCCTGAGGGACTCTGCTTGTCCCTGGCCTCCACTGGGACATGGAGCCATTGACAGCCACTCTTTGGGTGCAGCCATCAAGCCAGTTCCTTATCCATCTAGTGGTCACCCATCAAACCCATGTGTCACCAGCCTGGAGACCAGGCTGTGGTGTGGGACAGTGTCGAAGGCTTTGCTCAGGTCCAGGTAAACGACATCAGTTGCTCGCCCCTCGTGTATTAATTTTGTCACCTGCTCACAGAAGGCCACCAGGTTGGTCAGGCAGGATTTGCCCTTGACAAAGCCATGCTGACTGTTTCCAATCACCTCTTCACTATTCTGAGCCAGTATATACACTGGTGGCTTGAACCTGGACTGAAAACAGGGAGAACTAATGCTTAACTGTCCACTTCCAGGTGTACTAGTGATAAAAAACATGCAAGATTTTAAATGGGGGAAAAATGAGTTCCCCAGCAGAAGAGCCAGCCTGACAAACAGGTGAGCTCAGAAACCTCATTTCTGGTGTGACCCACTGTCAGCATTAGAGATCCTGGCAGGCTGGTGAAGCACCACAGCCTCCTCACTGACCACAACCAGCAGATGACACCAAGCTGGGGGTAGGTGTTGATCTGTGAGAGGGTAGGAGAGCTCTGCACAGGGACCTTGCCAGGCTGGACAGATGGGCAGAGTCCGAGGGGATGAGACTGAAGACAGCAAAGTGCCAGGTGCTGCACATTGGCCACAACAACCCCATGCAGTGCTACAGGCTGGGGTCAGAGTGGCTGAGAGCAGCCAGGCAGAGAGGGACCTGGGGGTGCTGGTTGATAGTAGGCTGAACATGAGCCAATAGTGTGCCCAGGCAGCCAGGAAGGCCAGTGGCATCCTGGCCTGCATCAGGAACAGTGTGGCCAGCAGGAGCAGGGAGCTCATTCTGCCCCTGGTCACTGCACTGGTTAGGCCACACCTTGAGTCCTGTGTCCAGTTCTGGGCCCCTCAGTTTAGGAAAGATGTTGAGTTGCTGGAAGGTGTCCAGAGAAGGGCAACAAAGCTGGGGAGGGGTTTGGAGCACAGCCCTGTGAGGAGAGGCTGAGGGAGCTGGGGTTGCTTAGCCTGGAGAAGAGGAGGCTCAGGGGAGACCTTCTTGCTGTCTACAACTACCAGAATGGAGGTTGGAGCCAGGTGGGGGTTGGTCTCTTCTCCCAGGCAACCAGCAGCAGAACAAGAGGACACAGTCTCAAGCTGTGCCAGGGGAGGTTCAGGCTGCATGTTAGGAAGAAATTCTTCCCAGGAAGAGAGATTGGCCATTGGAATGTGCTGCCCAGGGAGGTGGTGGAGTCACCACCACTGGAGGTGTTTAGGAAGAGACTGGATGGGGTGCTTGGTGCCATGGTTTAGTTGATTAGATGGTGCTGGGTGATAGGTTGGACTCGATGATCTCTGAGGTCTTTTCCAACCTGGTTAATTCGATTCTCCTCACAATCCAGCTCTGCACCCCTGGGCAGGCAGGCAGGCAGGCGGGAGCACGGCAGTGCTTTGGTCTGACAAAGCAAGGCACGCTGCTCAGCCCTATCCCCGCTTGTCTTTCTCTGCTCACACTCGGAGCTACTTAAGAACGGGGGGCTAAAAGCACACGCGGGACTGGAGGAGGAAACCAACAAATCATCGCGGTGTGTATGAAAAGAAGTTTCAAATCTGTAGTATCCCATCGCGTTAGAGCTTTCCGTGCAAAACTCAGTACAAAACCCACCCGTGGAGCTTCACCCAGCGCAGACCGAGCTGCGAGACCCCCGCGGGCAAAGCCACTCGGACCGCAGAGCCGGCCGCGCTGCTCCGCCAGGCGCTGGCTCCGGCGCCCGAATCAACCAGATCCCCCCAAGCTCGCCCGCGCTGCCAGGCGCGCCGCCGGGCTGCGGGGACGCACGGGGGACGCACCGGGGACGCTCCTCGCCCTCCCCGGGGGTCTGCCTGGCCCGCAGGGACACGCCCCCGAGCGACAGGACAGGGCAGGGCAGGGGGCGGGGCGGAGCCGCTGCCCGGGGGCGGGGCGCCCCCTCCAGCCTTACCCTGGCTGAAGTCCTCATCCGGGTCCGCCTCGGCGCGGCGCGGGAAGCCCGGCGGCAGCGCCGGGCCGATGAGCTCGCGGGCCATGGGCGGGCGGACGCCGCGCTCGCGAGCGCCAGGCCCTCGCGCTCGGCGTGGGGACGCGGAAGGGCCCCTGCGCCCCGTCTCACTTCGCTTCCCGCCCCTCCACCGCCGGACTTCCGGCCTCTTCGGATGACGCAATCGCCAGCACCCTGGAGCGTGTTTAATCCCTGGACGAGCGGCTGAGCACAGGAAGTGACGTGTTTTGTACCCGCCGCTTGTGTATCCCCACGTGGTGGCGGGGTGGAAGCGCATCACAGGGCAGTAACTGCGCTAGGGCGGCTGCTTTGGACCTGACATGAATCCCTTCCCCTGGTACCCGCTGCCTCCGCCGGGGTTCCCTCCACCTTTCTTCTGCCGGCCGCCACCCTGGGAGCCTAGCTTCTGGACCCACCCTGGGCCCTACCCGCCGCCCGGCAGCTATCCTCCTCCTGACAGCTACCCGCCGCCGAACGGTTATACACCCGCCGATAACAGCTCGCAGCCTGAGAACTGCACGTCGACCGACAGCTACTCGCAGCCTGCCGACAGTTCCTCGCAGCCCAGCAGTTACCCGCCACCCGCCGAGAGCTACCCGCCGCCCGCCGAGAGCTACCCGCCGCCCGCCGAGAGCTACCCGCCGCCCGCCGAGAGCTACCCACCGCCCGCCGAGAGCTACCCACCACCCACCGAGAGCTACCCACCGCCCGCCGAGAGCTACCCGCCAGCGGACAGTTACCCGCCACCCGCTACCTGGTACTCATCGGCCTACAAAGCACAACTGTGGGGCTCATATGCTGGTGAGTGGATTCGTCTGTTGGGTCCATGGAGTCTTTCCGATTTCTTACTGGCGGGTATCCTAGGACTGTCCCTAACCCTCGAAGGGCAGAGGACTGCCTTCCATCCAGGCACGTGCGCTGCTGTCCATGCTGGTTGTGCAGCCCTGGCTTGTTTCTTCCCCAGGTCCTTCCCTACCACTGAGTTAGCGGGGCTTTTTCTTTTAATGGCCACTGGTGATTTTTGTTGTCGTTGTTTTGATTTTAAGGTGGAAATGACAATTTCAAGCAGAAATGGCAAGGCGAGCAAGCATCTGGGTTTGGTAAACGTTTTCCAGAAGAAAGTAAGAAGCCAAAGGTATGGAGTGGGTTCCACAGTGGTGTGGGCTGGGTTCATAGTTTCATAGTTTCATTCAGGGTTGGAAGGGACCACAAGGATCATCTAGTTCCAACCCCCCTGCCATGGGCAGGGACACCCTACACTACATCAGCCTGGCCACAGCCTCATCCAGCCTACTCTTAAACACCCCCAGGGACAGGGCCCCAACCACCTCCCTGGACAACCCATTCCAGGGCTTCACCACTCTCATGGGGAAGAACTTCCTCCTCACCTCCAGCCTCAATCTCCCCACCTCCAGCTTCAGTCCATTCCCCCTAGTCCTAGCACTACCTGACATCCTGAGCAGTCCCTCCCCAGCCTTCCTGTAGCCCCCTTCAGATACTGGAAGGCCACAATGAGGTCACCTGGGAGCCTTCTCTTCTCCAGACTGAACAGCCCCAACTCCTTCAGTCTGTCCTCACAGGAGAGGTGCTCCAGCCCTCTGATCATCCTCCTGGCCCTTCTCTGGACACCTTCCAGCACCTCCACATCCCTCTTGGAACAGGGGCTCCAGAACTGGAGGCAGGACTCCAGGTGGGGTCTCCCCAGAGCTGAGCAGAGGGGGAGGATCACCTCCCTCGACCTGCTGGCCACACTTCTCCTGATACAGCCCAGGATCTGATTGGCTTTGTGGGCTGCAAGTGCACACTGAGAGCTCCTGTTGAGCTTCTCCTCTCCCAGCACCCCCAAGTCTCTCTCCTCAGGGCTACTTTCCAGCCAGTCCCTGCCCAGCCTGGATTTGTGCCTGGGATTGCCTCCACCCAGATGCAGGACCCTTCACTTGCTCTTATTGAACCTCCTGAGGTTGGCTTGTGCCCACCTCTGCAGCCTGTCCAGGTCCCTCTGGATGGCCTCCCTTCCCTCCAGCCTGTCTGCTGCACCACACAGCTTGGTGTCATCAGCAAACTTGCTGAGGGTGCACTCAATGCCACTGTCCATGGCACCCACAAAGATGTTGAACAAGCCTGGTCCCAGGACTGATCCCTGAGGGATCTTTCTAAAGTGAGGGGCACAGAACTGGACACAGGACTGAAGGTAAATTTGGTAACTGCCATCTTGAAATGATTCATTGTATGTTGTTTGGGGTTTTCTTTCAGAACAAGAAGAAAAAAGAGCCAGTTTTCACTCATTACTGTGACACTTGTGACCGGGGCTTTAAGAACCAGGAGAAATACGACGAACACATTTCCCAGCATAAACAGGTTGGTGAGTTTGGCTTGTTCCACTTACAGCTTGAGTTTTACCTTCCTGCCTAATGAGCAGCCAGCTGTAGTCTTAAGTCTGTGAATAGAAGACTTAGCCAAGAGATTCCAGAGCTACAAAAATGTTAGTACAGGATTATTTTTCTCTGGCCAAATGCTCTGAGCTCTCAGTTGTAGGCTGTCAGCCCCTGGCTGGGACGGGAGCACACTGTGATGGGTTAGGAACTGGCTGGATGGCCGAGCCCAGAGAGTGGTGGTGAATGGTGCCACATCCAGCTGGCAGCCAGGCACTAGTGGTGTGCCCCAGGGATCAGTGCTGGGCCCTGTGCTCTTTAACATCTTTATTGATGATCTGGATGAGGGCATTGAGTCCATCAGCAGTAAGTTTGCAGAGGACACCAAGCTGGGGGCAGGAGTTGATCTGCTGGAGGGTAGAGAGGCTCTGCAGAGGGACCTCGACAGGCTGGACAGATGGGCAGAGTCCAAGGGCAGGAGATTGAACACATCCAAGTGCCAGGTTCTGCACATTGGCCACAGCAACCCCATGCAGTGCTACAGGCTGGGGTCAGAGTGGCTGGAGAGAAGCCAGGCAGAGAGGGACCTGGGGGTACTGGTCGATGGTAGGCTGAACATGAGCCTGCAGTGTGCCCAGGTGGCCAGAAAGGCCAATGGCATCCTGGCCTGCATCAGGAATAGTATGGCCAGCAGGAGCAGGGAGGTCATTGTGGCCCTGGACTCATCACTGGTTAGGCCACACCTTGAGTCCTGTGTCCAGTTCTGGGCCCCTCAGTTTAGGAAAGATGTTGAGTTGCTGGAAGGTGTCCAGAGAAGGGCAACAAGGCTGGGGAGAGGTTTGGAGCACAGCCCTGTGAGGAGAGGCTGAGGGAGCTGGGGTTGCTTAGTGTGGAGAAGAGGAGGTTCAGGGGAGACCTTCTTTCTCTCTCCAACTCCCTAAAGGGAGGTTGTAGCCAGGTGGGGGTTGGCCTCTTCTCCCAGGCAACCCAGAACAAGAGGACACAGTCTCAAGCTGTGCCAGGGGAGGTTCAGGCTGGATGTTAGGAAGAAGTTCTTCCCAGAAAGAGAGATTGGCCTTTGGAATGTGCTGCCCAGGGAGGTGGTGGAGTCAGCATCACTGGAAGTGTTTAATAAGAGACTGGATCAGGCACTTGGTGCCATGGTTTAATTGTTTAGATGGTGTTGGGTGATAGGTTGGACTCAATGATGTTGAAGGTCTTTTCCAACCTGCTCTGCTCTCTGCTCTGCTCTCTGCTCTGCTCTCTGCTCTGCTCTCTGCTCTGCTCTCTGCTCTGCTCTCTGCTCTGCTCTCTGCTCTGCTCTCTGCTCTGCTCTCTGCTCTGCTCTCTGCTCTGCTCTCTGCTCTGCTCTCTGCTCTGCTCTCTGCTCTGCTCTCTGCTCTGCTCTCTGCTCTGCTCTCTGCTCTGCTCTCTGCTCTGCTCTCTGCTCTGCTCTCTGCTCTGCTCTCTGCTCTGCTCTCTGCTCTGCTCTCTGCTCTGCTCTCTGCTCTGCTCTCTGCTCTGCTCTCTGCTCTGCTCTCTGCTCTGCTCTCTGCTCTGCTCTCTGCTCTGCTCTCTGCTCTGCTCTCTGCTCTGCTCTCTGCTCTGCTCTCTGCTCTGCTCTCTGCTCTGCTCTCTGCTCTGCTCTCTGCTCTGCTCTCTGCTCTGCTCTCTGCTCTGCTCTCTGCTCTGCTCTCTGCTCTGCTCTCTGCTCTGCTCTCTGCTCTGCTCTCTGCTCTGCTCTCTGCTCTGCTCTCTGCTCTGCTCTCTGCTCTGCTCTCTGCTCTGCTCTCTGCTCTGCTCTCTGCTCTGCTCTCTGCTCTGCTCTCTGCTCTGCTCTCTGCTCTGCTCTCTGCTCTGCTCTCTGCTCTGCTCTCTGCTCTGCTCTCTGCTCTGCTCTCTGCTCTGCTCTCTGCTCTGCTCTCTGCTCTGCTCTCTGCTCTGCTCTCTGCTCTGCTCTCTGCTCTGCTCTCTGCTCTGCTCTCTGCTCTGCTCTCTGCTCTGCTCTCTGCTCTGCTCTCTGCTCTGCTCTCTGCTCTGCTCTCTGCTCTGCTCTCTGCTCTGCTCTCTGCTCTGCTCTCTGCTCTGCTCTCTGCTCTGCTCTCTGCTCTGCTCTCTGCTCTGCTCTCTGCTCTGCTCTCTGCTCTGCTCTCTGCTCTGCTCTCTTCTCACTAGCTGTGCACACATCTGGCACTTAGTTTGTTTGAAGTGTGCTTGAATGCTTGTTTATAATGTGTGTCACTTGATGTCTCTTAAATTTACCCCCTTGTCTTGCAGTGCACAGAAGAAGGTTGCAACTTCAGCGCCCATGAAAAGATAGTTCAGATACACTGGAAAAATGTAGGTATTCCCCAGGTCTCTGCTCTAGTCCCTCTTGTTTTTCTGTAGAAGCTTGATTCCATCCTCCAGGATGGAACACATGCCACCTCTGAGTAGATTCTGTTGTAAGAACACATTGTGGGTACCAGTATGTTTAAATGCTGTGGGAGTTTTGTTTTAATGGATTCATTTGGGGCTGTTCAGTCTGGAGAAGGGAAGGCTCCCAGGTGACCTCACTGTGGCCTTCCAAGATCTGAAGGGGGCCTGCAAGAAGGCTGGGGAGGGACTGCTCAGGATCTCAAGTAGTGATAGGACTAGGGGGAATGGAATGAAGCTGGAGGTGGGGAGATTGAGGCTGGAGGTGAGGAGGAAGTTCTTCCCCATGAGAGTGGTGAAGCCCTGGAATGGGTTGTCCAGGGAGGTGGTTGAGGCCCCATCCCTGGAGGTGTTTAAGCCCAGGCTGGATGAGGCTGTGGCCAGGCTGATGTAGTGTGGGGTGTCCCTGCCCATGGCAGGGGGGTTGGAACTAGCTGATCCTTGAGGTCCCTCCCAACCCTGACTGATACTATCTTGTAATCACTGTATGCAGCCTTTCCTTGTCTGGAGATGAGCAGTGTGGTTATGCTGTAGCTGACAGAATGGTTTCTTGTTAATCTTTTCTTTCTCCTCTTAAACAACCTGTGAAATGCTTTTTCTTTAGGCACATGCACCTGGTGCTAAGAAAATAAAACTGGACAGTCCAGAAGAGATTGCTAGATGGAGAGAAGAAAGGAAAAAGTGAGTAAGGCTTGTGGCCTATGACTTGGAGTTACTGTGTTTCCCTTTGTGGTACCTGGAGGTGTTCAAAAAGGGACTGGATCTGGCACTTGAAGCCATGGTTTAGTTAGTCCTGAGGTGGTGTTTGGTGCTAGGTTGTACTTGATGATCTCTGAGGTCCTTTTCAACCTTATTGAGTCTATGATTAGATGACATCTCAAAGGCAGTAGCAGTATGTGCTTGCAGCTACTGTTTATTTGACTCTCCTATTCTATTGTTTCCTATTCTAATTTCTATTCTTTTCCCTCTCCTCCTCCTTCCTTTCCCTCTCCTCCTCCTTCCTTTCCCTCTCCTCCTCCTTCCTTTCCCTCTCCTCCTCCTTCCTTTCCCTCTCCTCCTCCTTCCTTTCCCTCTCCTCCTCCTTCCTTTCCCTCTCCTCCTCCTTCCTTTCCCTCTCCTCCTCCTTCCTTTCCCTCTCCTCCTCCTTCCTTTCCCTCTCCTCCTCCTTCCTTTCCCTCTCCTCCTCCTTCCTTTCCCTCTCCTCCTCCTTCCTTTCCCTCTCCTCCTCCTTCCTTTCCCTCTCCTCCTCCTTCCTTTCCCTCTCCTCCTCCTTCCTTTCCCTCTCCTCCTCCTTCCTTTCCCTCTCCTCCTCCTTCCTTTCCCTCTCCTCCTCCTTCCTTTCCCTCTCCTCCTCCTTCCTTTCCCTCTCCTCCTCCTTCCTTTCCCTCTCCTCCTCCTTCCTTTCCCTCTCCTCCTCCTTCCTTTCCCTCTCCTCCTCCTTCCTTTCCCTCTCCTCCTCCTTCCTTTCCCTCTCCTCCTCCTTCCTTTCCCTCTCCTCCTCCTTCCTTTCCCTCTCCTCCTCCTTCCTTTCCCTCTCCTCCTCCTTCCTTCCTTTCCCTCTCCTCCTCCTTCCTTCCTTTCCCTCTCCTCCTCCTTCCTTCCTTTCCCTCTCCTCCTCCTTCCTTCCTTTCCCTCTCCTCCTCCTTCCTTCCTTTCCCTCTCCTCCTCCTTCCTTCCTTTCCCTCTCCTCCTCCTTCCTTCCTTTCCCTCTCCTCCTCCTTCCTTCCTTTCCCTCTCCTCCTCCTTCCTTCCTTTCCCTCTCCTCCTCCTTCCTTCCTTTCCCTCTCCTCCTCCTTCCTTCCTTTCCCTCTCCTCCTCCTTCCTTCCTTTCCCTCTCCTCCTCCTTCCTTCCTTTCCCTCTCCTCCTCCTTCCTTCCTTTCCCTCTCCTCCTCCTTCCTTCCTTTCCCTCTCCTCCTCCTTCCTTCCTTTCCCTCTCCTCCTCCTTCCTTCCTTTCCCTCTCCTCCTCCTTCCTTCCTTTCCCTCTCCTCCTCCTTCCTTCCTTTCCCTCTCCTCCTCCTTCCTTCCTTTCCCTCTCCTCCTCCTTCCTTCCTTTCCCTCTCCTCCTCCTTCCTTCCTTTCCCTCTCCTCCTCCTTCCTTCCTTTCCCTCTCCTCCTCCTTCCTTCCTTTCCCTCTCCTCCTCCTTCCTTCCTTTCCCTCTCCTCCTCCTTCCTTCCTTTCCCTCTCCTCCTCCTTCCTTCCTTTCCCTCTCCTCCTCCTTCCTTCCTTTCCCTCTCCTCCTCCTTCCTTCCTTTCCCTCTCCTCCTCCTTCCTTCCTTTCCCTCTCCTCCTCCTTCCTTCCTTTCCCTCTCCTCCTCCTTCCTTCCTTTCCCTCTCCTCCTCCTTCCTTCCTTTCCCTCTCCTCCTCCTTCCTTCCTTTCCCTCTCCTCCTCCTTCCTTCCTTTCCCTCTCCTCCTCCTTCCTTCCTTTCCCTCTCCTCCTCCTTCCTTCCTTTCCCTCTCCTCCTCCTTCCTTCCTTTCCCTCTCCTCCTCCTTCCTTCCTTTCCCTCTCCTCCTCCTTCCTTCCTTTCCCTCTCCTCCTCCTTCCTTCCTTTCCCTCTCCTCCTCCTTCCTTCCTTTCCCTCTCCTCCTCCTTCCTTCCTTTCCCTCTCCTCCTCCTTCCTTCCTTTCCCTCTCCTCCTCCTTCCTTCCTTTCCCTCTCCTCCTCCTTCCTTCCTTTCCCTCTCCTCCTCCTTCCTTCCTTTCCCCCTCCTATTCTGTAGCAGCATTTATTTGCAGTTAACTGTGAGGATGCTAAATGCCTGGAATGGTTTTTGCTGACTTTCTGGAGAATCTCGTGGTGGACACTCTTGGGTTTCTTTTTTCACAGAGTAACATAATGTGGCAGTGGTGCAAGGCTGCTGACAGCCTTTGTTCACTACAGCCCAGTGAAATCAATGGAAATCCTGAGTCCTCAGGGGCTGCAGGCTGGCCTAACTTGCACAGGTAGTGTGATAAATGGGAGGGGCATCAGAATCTGCTTGCTCAGCACTGTCCTGGTGGCTGTGTAGGAGCTTGTGGGAGCCACTGCCAGACCAGCGGTAGGATGCAAAAGCAAAGATCTGAGTGGTGGAGAAACTGCTCTCCACACCTTAGGAGGATGCTGATGGTTGTAAGAGATCTCCAGCCATGTTGTTTGCTGTGGTGGATGCCTTGCTTTGCTTGCTACTTCCAAAGCCCTCAAGTTTCATATGGTGGACAACAAGAAACAGATACTTAGGGAATGTTGCTGCTGGGACACCAGCCCTGGAGGTGTTCAAGAGGGGATTGGATGTGGCACTTGGTTCCATGGTTTAGTTAGTCAGGAGGTGTTGGGTGACAGGTTGGACTTGATGATCTCTGAGGTCTTTTCCAACCTTATTGATTCTATGATTCTAAATGTTTGCTATTCCAGGCCACCAAGCAAAAAAGACAATAGAGGCTTAGAACCTTCTGAGCCAGGACCACTAGATGGGGCAGTGCTGTGGTTTGTTTTGGTGCTTCAGTCTTTGTGTGGGCATCTCCTTTAGCTGTGACTGATGGGTGTAGGAGGACTACCTGGGTGGCCTTTGTTACTTTTTGCACAGCAAAGAAACTCTACCAACATCCTGCTTTTTACTTCCATTTTTTTTGCCTTTCTTTTTCTTTTAATTATTATTAATGGACAGTGGCATTGAGTGCACCCTCAGCAAGTTTGCTGATGACACCAAGCTGTGTGGTGCAGCAGACAGGCTGGAGGGAAGGGAGGCCATCCAGAGGGACCTGGACAGGCTGGAGAGGTGGGCACAAGCCAACCTCAGGAGGTTCAACAAGACCAAGTGCAGGGTCCTGCATCTGGGTGGAGGCAATCCCAGGCACAAATGCAGGCTGGGCAGGGACTGGCTGGAAAGCAGCCCTGAGGAGAGAGACTTGGGGGTGCTGGGGGAGGAGAAGCTCAACAGGAGCTCTCAGTGTGCACTTGCAGCCCGCAAAGCCAATCAGATCCTGGGCTGCATCAGGAGAAGTGTGGCCAGCAGGTCGAGGGAGGTGATTCTCCCCCTCTGCTCAGCTCTGCTGAGACCCCACCTGGAGTACTGCCTCCAGTTCTGGAGCCCCTATTGCAAGAGGGATGTGGAGGTGCTGGAAGGTGTCCAGAGCAGGGCCAGGAGGATGAGCAGAGGGCTGGAGCACCTCTCCTGTGAGGACAGACTGAAGGAGTTGGGGCTGTTCAGTCTGCAGAAGAGAAGGCTCCCAGGTGACCTCATTGTGGCCTTCCAGTATCTGAAGGGGGCTACAGGAAGGCTGGGGAGGGACTGCTCAGGATGTCAGGTAGTGCTAGGACTAGGGGGAATGGACTGAAGCTGGAGGTAGGGAGATTGAGGCTGGAGGTGAGGAGGAAGTTCTTCCCCATGAGAGTGGTGAAGCCCTGGAATGGGTTGTCCAGGGAGGTGGTCGAGGCCCCATCCCTGGAGGTGTTTAAGCCCAGGCTGGATGAGGCTCTGGCCAGGCTGATGTAGTGTGGGGTGTCCCTGCCCACGGCAGGGGGGTTGGAACTAGATGATCCTTGTGGTCCCTTCCAACCCTGAATGATTCTATGATACTATGATAAAGAAGCTCAGCTGAAACTTCTACCAGGCAGTAATTGGGTCACCAGCAAAGCATCTGTTTGGTGCTGAATTTCTGCTGTTGACTCCCAGTAAACATTGCATTGTACAGAGGAAAAAGGGACACCAGAGGGAGTCTGAGCTATTAGGAAGGTTTGGTTTATGGTGACAGGAGAAAGCTCTTTCTGTCTGGAAGCTCCAGTCAAAAGCTCAGAATGAATCTCTCAGGTCATTAGCAGTTTGTTTCCAGTTGGGTTGCTGTGATTTAACACATGCTGAATTCTTAAGAGTCCTGGCTTGCTTGTCCTTTCAGCTGTTATAAAGAGTTACTTCCAGAGATCATAGTATCAGTCAGGGTTGGAAGGGACCACAAGGATCATCAAGTTCCAACCCCCCTGCCATGGGCAGGGACACCCCACACTACATCAGCCTGGCCACAGCCTCATCCAGCCTGGGCTTAAACACCCCCAGGGACAGGGCCTCAACCACCTCCCTGGACAACCCATTCCAGGGCTTCACCACTCTCATGGGGAAGAACCTCCTCCTCCCCTCCAGCCTCAGTCTCCCCACCTCCAGCTTCATTCCATTCCCCCTACTCCTATCACTACCTGAGATCCTGAGCAGTCCCTCCCCAGCCTTCCTGGAGGCCCCCTTCAGATACTGGAAGGCCACAATGAGGTCACCTGGGAGCCTTCTCTTCTCCAGACTGAACAGCCCCAACTCCTTCAGTCTGTCCTCACAGGAGAGGTGCTCCAGCCCTCTGATCATCCTCGTGGCCCTTCTCTGGACACCTTCCAGCACCTCCACATCCCTCTTGGAATAGGGGCTCCAGAACTGGAGGCAGGACTCCAGGTGGGGTCTCAGCAGAGCTGAGCAGAGGGGGAGAATCACCTCCCTTGCCCTGCTGGCCACACTTCTGATGCAGCCCAGGATCTGATTGGCTTTGTGGGCTGCAAGTGCACACTGAGAGCTCCTGGTGAGCTTCTCCTCCACCAGCACCCCCAAGTCTCTTTTCTTAATTAGCTGCTGTCTTGCTCAGTTGTATATCCTGCTTAAAATCTTTTAGAGCCTGTGTTTAAAGTGCAGCCTTATCCATGCAGAAGGAAGGGTTGGGGGCAGAGCTGGTAAGGAATGAGTACCTCTAGGTGAAGGAGAAGCTCAACAGGAGCTCTCAGTGTGCACTTGAAGCCCAGAAAGCCAATCAGATCCTGGGCTGCATCAAGAGAAGTGTGGCCAGCAGGGCAAGGGAGGTGATCCTCCCCCTCTGCTCAGCAATGCTGAGACCCCACCTGGAGTCCTGCCTCCACTTCTGGAGCCCCTATTGCAAGAGGGATGTGGAGGTGCTGGAAGGTCATAGAACAGAATCAATAAGGTTGGGAAAGACCTCAGAGATCATCAAGTACAACCTGTCACCCAACATCTCATGACTAACTAAACCACAGCTTCAAGTGACATGTCTATTCCTTTTTTGAACACCTCCAGGGACAGTGACTCCACCACCTCTCTAGGCAGCACATTCCAATGGCTAACAACTCTCTCTGTGAAGCAATTTCTCCTCACCTCCAGCCTAGACCTCCCCTGGTGCAGCTTGAGACTGTGTCCTCTTGTTCTGGTGCTGGCTGCCTGGGAGAAGAGACCAACCCCCACCTGGCTACAACCTCCCTTCAGGGAGTTGGAGAGAGCAAGAAGGTCTCCCCTGAGCATCCTTTTCTCCAGGCTAAGCAACCCCAGCTCCCTCAGGCTCTCCTCACAGGGCTTGTCCTCCAGACCTCTCCCCAGCCTCTCTGCCCTTCTCTGGACATGTTCAAGAGTCTCAATATCCCTCTTAAATTGAGGGGCCCAGAAGTGGACACAGTACTCAAGGTGTGGCCTGACTAGTGCTGAGTCCAGGGGCAGAATGACCTCCCTGCTCCTGCTGGCCACACTATTTCTGATTCAGGCCAGGATGCCATTGGCCCTCTTGGCCACCTGGGCACACTGCTGGTGGTGTCCAAAGCAGGGCCACGAGGGTGAGCAGAGGGCTGGAGCACCTCTCCTGTGAGGACAGACTGAAGGAGTTGGGGCTGTTCAGTCTGCAGAAGAGAAGGCTCCCAGGCGACCTCATTGTGGCCTTCCAGTATCTGAAGGAGGCCTACAGGAAGGCTGGGGAGGGACTGCTCAGGATCTCAGGTAGTGCTGGGACTAGGGGGAATGGACTGAAGCTGGAGGTGGGGAGATTGAGGCTGGAGGTGAGGAGGAAGTTCTTCCTGCAAGGCAGCAGTTGGAGACAACTGCAAAAAGCTACCACTGGGCTACTGCCCTCATGTGAAGCCCTGGAATGGGTTGTCCAGGGAGGTGGTTGAGGCCCTGTCCCTGGAGGTGTTTAAGCCCAGGCTGGCTGAGGCTGTGGCCAGGCTGATGTAGTGTGGGGTGTCCCTGCCCATGGCAAGGGGGATTGGAACTGAATGATCCTTGTGCTGCCTTCCTGACTGATTGTGTGAAATGTGCTGGGTCAGAATGCTGTTCTTCTGGCTGACTCTGTACAATGCCCTGCTCATTGCTGGAAGCTTCACCACTCTGCCTACCTAAAGATTCTGCAATGGCTTGTGCCCCATTGAACCTGCTGAGCCAAGCAGTCGAATTAGGTGCACAGCACTTGAGATGAATTTCCATGGGCTCTCAGGGCTTCCCTGTGTTTTGCAGACAGATGGCTGCCAAGTCTGACATCAGCTTTGATTATCATTGCTTCTCTAGTTTTGATTTGTCCCATCCCAAGAGCTGAGAAATGTGCTGCTTTCAGCATGTATTTTTCCTTGAACTCCAGCTTAAAGGGCATTAACTGTTGTGCATTTTCTCAGTGTCTCAGCATGGGATTGCTGCCTTCCTTTCTTCCCAAGTGAGAGCTGGGTTCTGCTAGCCCATCTGTTTCCAACCAACTCTTTTTAGAGCAAAGATTATTAGAATGAATGTGGCAAAGCTGCTCTGGTGTTAAAGCAAACCTTTAAACTTACTTTTGCTTCCTTCCTAACATAACATTGGAGGATTTTCTTGATCTTGTGTCTTGCTCATAAATAATTCTCCTCCTTCTCCCCTTTCTTTAAGCTTCTGGGGTTGTCAGCCACTCCACTTTTAATTTGTGGCTCTCTAGTAGAGTAATGTAAATCTTCAGTAGTGTAAATTTGCAGATGACACCAAGCTGGGGGCAGGAGTTGATCTGTTAGAGGGTGGGAGAGCTCTGCAGAGGGACCTTGCCAGGCTGGACAGATGGGCAGAGTCCAAGGGCAGGAGATTGAACACATCCAAGTGCCAGGTTCTGCACATTGGCCACAACAACCCCATGCAGTGCTACAGGCTGGGGTCAGAGTGGCTGGAGAGCAGCCAGGCAGAGAGGGACCTGGGGGTGCTGGTTGATGGTAGGCTGAACATGAGCCTGCAGTGTGCCCAGGCAGCCAAGAAGGCCAATGGCATCCTGGCCTGCATCAGGAACAGTGTGGCCAGCAGGAGCAGGGAGGTCATTGTGCCCCTGGACTCAGCACTGCTTAGGCCACACCTTGAGTCCTGTGTCCAGTTCTGGGCCCCTCAGTTTAGGAAGGAGGTTGACTTGCTGGAAGGTGTCCAGAGAAGGGCAACAAAGTTGGTGAGGGGCTTGGAAACCAAGCCCTGTGAGGAAAGGCTGAGGGAGCTGGGGTTGCTTAGCCTGGAGAAGAGGAGGCTCAGGGGAGACCTTCTTGCTCTCTACAACTCCCTAAAGGGAGGTTGTAGTCAGGTGGGGGTTTGTCTCTTCTCCCAGGCAACCAGTACTAGAACAAGAGGACACAGTCTCAAGCTGTGCCAGGGGAGGTTCAGGCTGGAGGTCACTAGGAAGATTAACACAGAGAGAGTGATTGGCCATTGGAATGTACTGCCCGGGGAGGTGGTGGAGTCACCATCACTGGAGGTGTTCAGGAGGAGACTTGATGGGGTGCTTGGTGCCATGGGTTAGTTGTTTAGGTGATGTTGGTTTGGTTGATGGGTTGGACAGGATGATCTTGAAGGTCTCTTCCAACCTGGTTTGTTCTGTTCTATTCTAAATGCAGATACAATACAATTTTACTCTGAACTGCAGGAATAAAACACCCCAGCTGAAAGGGCAAAATTACACTGGAGACACAGAGCTTGATAAAATGCCTGTCAGTCTTACAACCAGATTTTTATCATCTCTCTGGGCCACATCTGTTCCCTTTGGGCTATTCCTGTCCCCTTTGCTGTTGTTTTTGCATATGCAGTCACTAGCAGCTCCAGTGATAGAAGCAATTTGCTCACAGTTCTGTAAAGATGATAAATTTGTATAGCTCTCAGCTCAGAAATGCATTAGAATTTAATAGAATAGAATAAACCAGGTTGGAAGAGACCTTCAAGATCATCGTGTCCAACCTATCATCCAACACCACCTAATCAACTAACCCATGGCACCAAGCACCCTGTCAAGTCTCCTCCTGAACACCTCCAGTGATGGTGACTCCACCACCTCCCTGGGCAGCACATTCCAATGGGCAATCACTCTCTCTGTGTAAAACTTCCTCCTGACCTCCAACCTAGACCTCCCCTGGCACAGCCTGAGACTGTGTCCTCTTGTTCTGGTGCTGGTTGCCTGGGAGAAGAGACCAACCCCCACCTGGCTACAACCTCCCTTCAGGTAGTTGTAGAGAGCAATAAGGTCACCCCTGAGTCTCCTCCTCTCCAGGCTAAGCAGCCCCAGCTCCCTCAGCCTCTCCTCACAGGGCTGTGCTCCAAACCCCTCCCCAACTTTGTTGCCCTTCTCTGGACTCGTTCCAGCAACTCAACCTCCTTCCTAAACTGAGGGGCCCAGAACTGGACACAGGACTCGAGGTGTGGCCTAACCAGTGCAGTGTACAGGGGCACAATGACTTCCCTGCTCCTGCTGGCCACACTGTTCTTGATGTAGGCCAAGATGCCATTGGCCCTCTTGGCTGCCTGGGCACACTGCAGGCTCATGTTCAGCCTACTATCAACCAGCACCCCCAGGTCCCTCCCTTTCTGCCTGCTCTCCAGCCACTCTGACCCCAGCCTGTAGCACTGCATGGGGTTGTTGTGGCCAATGTGCAGAACCTGGCACTTGGATGTGTTCAATCTCCTGCCCTTGGACTCTGCCCATCTGTCCAGCCTGTTGAGGTCCCTCTGCAGAGCCTCTCTGCCCTCCAGCAGATCAACTCCTGCCCCCAGCTTGGTGTCATCAGCAAATTTACTGCTGATGGACTCAATGCCCTCATCCAGATCATCAATAAAGATGTTAAAGAGCACAGGGCCCAGCACTGATCCCTGGGGCACACCACTGGTGCCTGGTTGCCAGCTGGCTGTGGCACCATTCACCACCACTCTCTGGGCTCGGTGTTCCAGCCAGATCCTAACCCAGCTCAGAGTGCTGCTGTCCAAGCATTGTGTAAACCACTCCTGGAAAGGTTTCCTTTCTCTTAAGCCACTGGCAGAGCTCTGTTTTTCCACTGCTTGCTAAAAAAATAAGTTTACTGTGATTCTTCTGAGCAAGCCAGTGGCCTGTGAAACAGCCATGACTCCACCTAGTGCACTCATCTCTTGGAAAAACAAACAAAGAAAGTACACAAAGCCTGTTGACTACGGCACAGATGTTAGTGATTGTTCTCAGTGTCAGCATCTCCTTTCTCTGGAAGCTTAGAATATAGAATTAACCAGGTTGGAAGAGACCTCAGAGATCATCAAGTCCAAGCTATCACCCAACACCATCTAAACCATGGCACCAAGTGCCTCATCCAGTCTCTTCCTAAACACCTCCAGTGATGGTGACTCCACCACCTCCCCAGGCAGCACATTCCAATGGCCAATCTCTCTTTCTGTGAAGAACTTCTTCCTAACATCCAGCCTAAACCTCCTCTTGAGAAAGGATATAGAGACACTTGAATGTGACCAGAGAGGAGCAACAAAGCTGGGGAGAGGTCTCAAGCGAAAGCTCTATGAGGAGAGGCTGAGGGAGCTGGGGCTGCTTAGTCTGGCGAAGAGGAGGCTCAGGGGAGACCTTCTTGCTCTCTACAACTACTTGAAGGGAGGCTGTAGCCAGGTGGGGGTGGTCTATTCTCCCAGGCAATGAGCACCAGAACAAGGGGACGCAGTCTCAAGCTGTGCCAGGGGAAGTTTAGGCTGGATGTGAGGAGAAAGTCCTTCCCAGAAAGAGAGATTGGCCATTGGAATGTGCTGCCCAGGGAGGTGGTGGAGTCACCCTCCCTGGAGGTGTTCAAGAGGGGATTGGAGGTGGCACTTGAAGCCATTGTTTAGTTAGTATCACTATCTCTAAGGTTGGAAGAGACCTCAAAGATCATCAAGTCCAACCTGTCCCCACAGACCTCATGACTAGAGTATGGAGGTCACTACTGCCCACTGCAGGCTTGAACTCACTTCCTTCCCATTAAGGGTCTTATGCACTACCAACTGAGCCACAATAGAAAGCATGAACTTGTTCCCCAGTTTGACAAGGCTGTCTATGTTTTGTATTCATGAGAGAAAACCTGCCTAGACCTGGCTGTCCTGTTCAGCTGCTCTGAACTCCCTGCAAGTCTGTTCACTCCTGGGAGAACCAAAACACAACATCATGCAAAGGGAGAAAGAGCCAACTGTCAGGGTTTAAAGACAGGTGTTTTCCAGGGAGTCCAAGATCATAGTATCATAGTATCATTCAGGGTTGGAAGGGACCACAAGGATCATCTAGTTCCAAGCCCCCTGCTGTGGGCAGGGACACCCCACACTACATCAGCCTGCCCACAGCCTCAGCCAGCCTGGGCTTAAACACCTCCAGGGATGGATCCCCAACCACCTCCCTGGACAACCCATTCCAGGGCTTCACCACTCTCATGGGGAAGAACTTCCTCCTCACATCTAGCCTGAATCTTCCCACCTCCAGCTTCATTCCATTCCCCCTAGTCCTAGCACTACCTGAGATCCTGAGCAGTCCCTCCCCAGCCTTCCTGTAGCCCCCTTCAGATACTGGAAGGCCACAATGAGGTCACCTGGGAGCCTTCTCTTCTGCAGACTGAACAGCCCCAACTCCTTCAGTCTGTCCTCATAGGAGAGGTGCTCCAGCCCTCTGATCACCCTCCTGGCCCTTCTCTGGACACCTTCCAGCACCTCCACATCCCTCTTGGAATAGGGGCTCCAGAACTGGAGGCAGTACTCCAGGTGGGGTCTCCCCAGAGCTGAGCAGAGGGGGAGAATCACCTCCCTTGCCCTGCTGGCCACACTTCTCCTGATGCAGCCCAGGCTCTGATTGGCTTTGTGGGCTGCAAGTGCACACTGAGAGCTCCTGTTGAGCTTCTCCTCCCCCAGCACCCCCAAGTCTCTCTCCTCAGGGCTGCTTTCCAGCCAGTCCCTGCCCAGCCTGGATTTGTGCCTGGGTTAAATATTTAAGGAGCAGTGTCCCCTATTTTGTTATAGCTATATATAGTGAGTAGCTGTTCTAAGTTTCTCATTACTCCATTTTCATAGGCTTATCAAATATTTATACTTTGCATTTCTACCCTGAACTGGGGTGTGTGTGTGTGTGTGTGTTTCTCCTTGACCGGTGCCACTGCTTGGGCAGTGACTGGCTGGAAGGCAGCCCTGAGGAGAGGGTCTTGGGGGTGCTGGTGGACAAAAAGCTCAACAGGAGCTCTCAGTGTGCACTTGCAGCCTGCAAAGCCAATCAGATCCTGGGCTGCATCAGGAGAAGTGTGGCCAGCAGGGCAAGGGAGGTGATTCTCCCCCTCTGCTCAGCTCTGGGGAGACCCCACCTGGAGTCCTGCCTCCAGTTCTGGAGCCCCTATTCCAAGAGGGATGTGGAGGTGCTGGAAGGTGTCCAGAGAAGGGCCACGAGGATGAGCAGAGGGCTGGAGCACCTCTCCTATGAGGACAGACTGAAGGAGTTGGGGCTGTTCAGTCTGCAGAAGAGAAGGCTCCCAGGTGACCTCATTGTGGCCTTCCAGGATCTGAAGGGGGCTACAGGAAGGCTGGGGAGGGACTTGTCAGGATCTCAGGGAGTGATAGGACTAGGGGGAATGGACTGAAGCTGGAGGTGGGGAGATTGAGGCTGGAGGTGAGGAGGAAGTTCTTCCCCATGAGAGTGGTGAAGCCCTGGAATGTGTTGTCCAGGGAGGTGGTTGGGGCCCTGTCCCTGGAGGTGTTTAAGCCCAGGCTGGATGAGGCTCTTGCCAGGCTGAAGTAGTGTGGGGTGTCCCTGCCCATGGCAGGGGGGTTGGAACTAGATGGTCCCTGTGGTCCCTTCCAACCCTGGCTGATACTATGATTCTATGACCACCTTTACCTCCAAGCTCTGGGGTTTAGCTGGGGACCGTTTACAGAGCGGCAAGCTTAGCCATTTTGGGGCTCTGGCAGTAATTTGCAGCAGTCCTTGCATGTTGGAACCAGTGGAGCGTTTGTTCTCAGGGAGGGGGATGGAGAGGGAGGTGGGGAATGGAAGAGAGGATGGTTGTAACAGTGGATCTGCATGACTAAGCAATTTTTCTTGACGCTGGCATGAAAAGGAGCAGGAATTCTGGTGAGCGAGAGGTCAGCCTGCAAGCACAATAACTGAGTGCTGCTCGAGGGGAAACTTAGGTGCTTCTCCCTCTCTCATGTTACAGCAATCTTCTGCTCCCAGAAGCTGTTCTTGGGCCCCTCAGTTTAGGAAAGATGTTGAGTTGCTGGAAGGTGTCCAGAGAAGGGCAACAAAGCTGGGGAGGGGTTTGGAGCACAGCCCTGTGAGGAGAGGCTGAGGGAGCTGGGGTTGCTTAGTCTGGAGAAGAGGAGGCTCAGGGGAGACCTTCTTGCTCTCTGCAACTCCCTGAAGGGAGGTTGTAGACAGGCAGATGTTGGTCTCTTCTCCCAGGCACCCAGCACCAGAACAAGAGGACACAGTCTCAGGCTGTGCCAGGAGAGGTTTAGGTTGGATGTTAGGAAGAAGTTCTACACAGAGAGAGTGATTGCCCATTGGAATGGGCTGCCCAGGGAGGTGGTGGAGTCACCATCACTGGAGGTGTTCAGGAGGAGACTTGATGGGGTGCTTGGTGCCATGGTGTAGTTGTTTGGGTGGGTTGGATTGATTGATGGGTTGGACACAATGATCTTGAAGGTCTCTTCTAACCTGGTTTGGTTTATTCTATTCTAAATTCTTTTCTGGGGGATGCTGGTGTAGTCAAGGGGGTACTGACAGAAGTGCAGAGAATCATTTAAGCACTGGTGTATGGTTTTGTTTTCCCTTCCAGAAATTTTCCTACCTTGGCAAACATCGAAAGAAAGAAGGCAGTGCAGCTGCAGAAGGAAGAAAGGGGAGAAGTGCTGACCACCCAGCAGTTTGGGTAAGCATTTTGATACAGTCTTGTTACCTTCCTCCTAGTGACTTCAGAAGTATGCTCTGCAGCCCTTATTTCTTCCACTCTACACATGATCTAGCTGCCTTTTAACAGAGGACTGGTTGTTTCACCGTTTGCAGGTGTAATGCGCTTCGGTTCGGGTCAGAGTGGCTGGAGAGCAGCCAGGCAGAGAGGGACCTGGGGGTGCTGGTTGACAGTAGGCTGAACATGAGCCTGCAGTGTGCCCAGGCAGCCAGGAGGGCCAGTGGCATCCTGGCCTGCATCAGGAACAGTGTGGCCAGCAGGAGCAGGGAGGTCATTGTGCCCCTGGACTCAGCACTGCTTAGGCCACACCTTGAGTCCTGTGTCCAGTTCTGGGCCCCTCAGTTTAGGAAGGAGGTTGACTTGCTGGAAGGTGTCCAGAGAAGGGCAACAAAGCTGGTGAGGGGCTTGGAGCACAGCCCTGTGAGGAGAGGCTGAGGGAGCTGGGGTTGCTTAGCCTGGATAGGAGGAGACTCAGGGGTGACCTTATTGCTGTCTACAACTCCCTGAAGGGAGGTTGTAGCCAGGCAGAGGTTGGTCTCTACTCCCAGGCAATCAGCACCAGAACAAGAGGACACAGTCTCAGGCTGCGCCAGGGGAGGTTTAGGCTGGATGTTAGGAAGAAGTTCTATACAGAGAGAGGGATTGCCCATTGGAATGGGCTGCCTGGGGAGGTGGTGGAGTCACCATCACTGGAGGTGTTCAGGAGGAGACTTGATGGGGTGCTTGGTGCCATGGGTTAGTTGTTTAGGTGGTGTTGGATTGGTTGATGGGTTGGAGACGATGATCTTGAAGGTCTCTTCCAACCTGGTCTGGTCTATTCTATTCTATTCTATTCTATTCTATTCTATTCTATTCTATTCTATTCTACAGTGCTTCATAGTTGAGTTAAATGAAGCAGTAATGGTGTTAGAAATCTGGTGTTCGTTCTGCGCTCTGGATTGTTTGAGAATATCACACTCTAGTGGCTGTTTGTCAGTATTAGTCAGGCTTGGAAGGGACCACAAGGATCATCTGGTTCCAACCCCCCTGCCATGGGCAGGGACACCCCACACTAGATCAGGCTGGCCAGAGCCTCATCCAGCCTGGGCTTAAACACCTCCAGGGACAGGGCCTCAACCACCTTCCTGGACAACCCATTCCAGGGCTTCACCACTCTCATGGGGAAGAACTTCCTCCTCACCTCCAGCCTGAATCTCCCCACCTCCAGCTTCATTCCATTCCCCCTACTCCTAGCACTCCCTGAGATCCTGTACACTCCCTCCCCAGCCTTCTTGGAGGCCCCCTTCAGATACTGGAAGGCCACAATGAGGTCACCTTCTCTTCTCCAGACTGAACAGCCCCAACTCCTTCAGTCTGTCCTCACAGGAGAGGTGCTCCAGCCCTATAATGGTGATGGAAGTCACACAACATAATGAATCCACATAATCTCTTGGACACTTTCAGGCATTAAGGGTTTGATTTTTATGAGTGGATTTGGCTTCTTGCTCCCTGCTTTCAGATGATAAATCAATAATCAAGTGGAGAGAGGAGAAAAATGTAACTTTATTTTCATAGCATAAGTAGTCCTCCTTCTTCCTTCTGCCTTTGTTCTGTGCCTGGTAACTTAGTCCTCCTGGTTTTTTATCCATTCTCTCTTACAATAAAAAATGCTTTTCAGGAGAGTTTTATTCTTTTCTCCTCCCCTCAGTGTCTGTGTTTTGTGGAACCAGCTAACTTCAGTGGAATGGAATGGAATGGAATGGAATGGAATGGAATGGAATAGAATGGAATAGAATGGAATAGAATGGAATAGAATGGAATAGAATGGAATAGAATGGAATAGAATAGAATGGAATAGAATGGAATAGAATAGAATGGAATAGAATAGACCAGGTTGGAAGAGACCTTCAAGATCATTGTGTCCAACTTATCATCCAACACCATACCATGCAACCAAGCACCCTATCAAGTCTCCTCCTGAACAGCTGCAGTGATGGTGACTCCACCATCTCTTTGGGCATCCCATTCCAATGGGCAATCTCTCTTTCTGGGAAGAATTTATTCCTAACAGCTTGAGACATTGAGACACTTGAATGTGTCCAGAGAAGGGCAACAAGGCTGGGGAGAGGCCTTGAACACAGCCCTGTGAGGAGAGGCTGAGGGAGCTGGGATTGTTTGGTCTGGAGAAGAGAAGGCTCAGGGGTGACCTCATTGCCCTCTACAAGCACCTGAAAGGTGGATGTAGCCAGGAAGGGGTTGGTCTGTTCTCCCAGGCAACCAAGAGGACACAGTCTCAAGCTGCACCAGGGGAGATTTAGGCTGGAGGTGAGGAGAAAGTTCTTCACTGAGTTATTTGTCATTGGAATGTGCTGCCCAGGGAGGTGGTGGAGTCCCCATCCCTGGAGGTGTTCAAGAGGGGATTGGACGTGGCACTTGGTGCCATGGTCTAGTCATGGGGTCTGTGGTGATAGGTTGGACTCGATGATCCTCGAGGTCTCTTCCAACCTTGGTGATGCTGTGATACTGCTTCCTCTCAGCATCCTCATGTGTGAGATTGGAGATGCAGCAGGACCACTTTGCTCGTCTGTCTGATGTCTTGCAACAGCTGATTAATAGTGCAGAGTTCTTTTAATCCCCTCTGAACAGGAAGTGGAGAGCAGTATATGTGTCCCAAGGGGAAGGCAGATTCCAGGCTGACATTTGCTGGGATGTCTTTGTGACCTTGGGGTTTCTTTCTGCGTGTTTGAGGCCCCAGGGAAATCAGAATGTTGCTTTTAACCTTTGGGCAAGGACTGTATTTACTCAGCATTTGCCAGGCTCTGTAACAACAATTCACAGTCTGGTTGTACAAACTCAGAAGTGCAGTTCTGTGTCTAGATGGGGCTGAAGTATGGGAGCTAACATGAGCCTTTTGTGCATTAGAGGCTGAGGCACAGGGAGGAGGTGGCTTATTTCTTGTCTGCAGGAGTGTTATGGTGGGTGATGTTCTCATCCTCAGGTTAGGAAGGAGGTTGAGTTGCTGGTAGGTGTCCAGAGAAGGGCAACAAAGCTGGGGAGGGGTTTGGAGCACAGCCCTGTGAGGAGAGGCTGAGGGAGCTGGGGTTGCTTAGCCTGGAGAAGAGGAGGCTCAGGGGAGACCTTCTTGCTGTCTACAACTCCCTGAAGGGAGGTTGTAGGCAGGTGGGGGTTGGTCTCTTCTCCCAGGCAACCAGCACCAGAACAAGAGGACACAGTCTCAAGCTGCACCAGGGGAGGTTTAGGCTGGATGTTAGGAAGAAGTTCTCCACAGAAGGAGTAGCCATGGAGGTGGTGGAATCACCATCACTGGAAGTGTTTAGGAAGAGACTGGATGAGGCACTTGGTGCCATGGTTTAGTTGATTAGATGGTGTTGGATGATAAGTTGGACTCAATGATCTCAAAGGTCTTTTCCCACCTGGTTTGTTCTATTTTGTCCTGTTCTGTTCTATTCTGTTCTGTTCTGTTCTATTCTGTTCTGTTCTGTTCTATTCTGTTCTGTTCTATTCTGTTCTATTCTATTCTATTCTGTTCTATTCTTCTCAGACAGGGCTACCAGTTTGTGTTGCAAATGGCAGACATAGGAGTAAAGTGGCTTGTTCCACACCTGCTGTCTTTCTTAGCCAAATCCCTCTGCAGCAGTAGGATACCAGCCTTCCCTTCCCTTCCCTTCCCTTCCCTTCCCTTCCTCTTCCCTTCCCTTCCCTTCCCTTCCCTTCCCTTCCCTTCCCTTCCCTTCTCCCTTCCCTTCCCTTCCCTTCCCTTCCCTTCCCTTCCCTTCCCTTCCTTCCCTTCCCTTCCCTTCCCTTCCCTTCCCTTCCCTTCCCTTCCTTCCCTTCCCTTCCCTTCCTTCCCTTCCCTTCCCTTCCCTTCCTCCTTCCTTCCCTTCCCTTCCCTTCCCTTCCCTTCCCTTCCCTTCCCTTCCCTTCCCTTCCCTTCCCTTCCCTTCCCTTCCCTTCCCTTCCCTTCCCTTCCCTTCCCTTCCCTTCCCTTCCCTTCCCTTCCCTTCCCTTCCCTTCCCTTCCCTTCCCTTCCCTTCCCTTCCCTTCCCTTCCCTTCCTTCCCCTTCCCTTCCCTTCCCTTCTCCCTTCCCTTCCCTTCCCTTCCCTCCCTTCCCTTCCCTTCCCTTCCCTTCCCTTCCCTTCCCTTCCCTTCCCTTCCCTTCCCTTCCTTCCCTTCCCTTCCCTTCCCTTCCCTTCCCTTCCCTTCCTTCCCTTCCCTTCCCTTCCCTTCCCTTCCCTTCCCTTCCCTTCCCTTCCCTTCCCTTCCCTTCCCCTTCCTTTCCCTTCCCTTCCCTCTTCCCTCCCCTCCCCTCCCCCCTGAAATGAAATGTGTTTTGTTGCAATATGAAGCTAGTTTGAATGCTGTTGTAGCGCTGTTCTCCTCTCAAGAAGGACAAATGAGGCTGGAAAGATAGGGAAGAGAGGAATGTTGGTAATGAGAATGTTTTTGTACAAGCAAAGTGGGTGGCATGGAAGGGCTGTGTGATGGAGAGGAAGACAAGATGTGTAGGAGGGAAGAAGTGAATAGAATGCAGCTGTGTGCTGTGTCTTGTAACTCTCAAGATGTGCCAGGGGAGGTTTAGGCTGGAAGTTAGGAAGAAGTTCTTGACAGAAAGAGAGATTGGCCATTGGAATGTGCTGCCCAGGGAGGTGGTGGCGTCACTGTCCCTGGAGGTGTTAAAAAAGGGATTGGATGTGTCACTTGGTGCCATGGTTTAGTTAGTCCTGAGGTGTTGGGTACTAGGTTGGACTTGATGATCTCTCAGGTCTTTTTCAACCTTATTGATTCCATGATTCTGTGTACTCTCTGCCTTGTTAAAAGGTAAAAATCATGAACTTGAAGCTCTTCCTTTAAGTTCCAGCTTTGTCATGTTGCCCTGCCAATGGGATGAGCTGTGACTGCCTGTCTGGTCTGTCAGCACAGGTTAGCTGAGCTGGAGTGCATCCTGGCATCGTGCTGTGTTGCTGAACCTTGCATGTGTGCCTGAGCCCTCTGCTTACATCATTTGAGAGGCCTTGAGCGCAGCCCTGTGAGGAGAGGCTGAGGGAGCTGGGATTGTTTAGCCTGGAGATGAGGAGGCTCAGGGGAGACCTCATTGCCCTTTACAAGCACCTGAAGGGAGGTTGTAGCCAGGTGGGGGTTGGTCTCTTCTCCCAGGCAGCCAGCACCAGGACAAGAGGACATAGTCTCAAGCTGCACCAGGGGAAGTTTAGGCTGGAGGTGAGGAGAAAGTTCTTCACTGAGAGAGTCATTTGTCATTGGAATGTGCTGCCCAGGGAGGTGGTGGAGTCCCCATCCCTGGAGGTGTTCAAGAGGGGATTGGATGTGGCACTAGGTGCCATGGTCTAGTCCTGAGGTCTGTGGTGACAGGTTGGACTCGATGAGCTTTGAGGTCTCTTCCAGCCTTAGTGATACTGTGATACTGTGATTTGATTTGATTCTCTTAGCTTGCCATTTGCATGAGCTTTGCATTTATACTGTGATACTGAGTTTTGCCTTTGTGTTCTCCAGCAAAATGAAAGGGATGTGGAGACCTCCAGGAAGTGAAGACGACTTTGGGCAGCAAGGAAGGCAAGGGGGGAGACAAATACGGCAGTTTTGTAGGAGATTCAGGAAGAATGGTGATGATTATAACGCACACAGAGCTCAGAGTGAAGCCAGGGGAACAGAAAATGGCAGCTGTGAAAAGGAACCTGAAAAGCAGCAAGCTTCAGAAGCTCAGCCATGCACAAAGGACGTGGACCCTCTCAGTCTTCTGGCAAACAGTGATGCTGGTAAGGTGAAGGGAATTGGGAGAACTTCTGGGTGGTACTGCTGAAGTGATTACTGATGTGGTGTATCACTGGCAACTTCTGGAGAGGCTCAGGGGAGACCTTCTTGCCCTCTACAAATACCTGAAGGGAGGTTGGAGCCGGGGTAGGTTGGTTTATTCTTCCAGGCAACCAGCCCCACCTCCCTGGGCAGCACATTGCAATGGCCAATCTCTCTTTCTGGGAAGAACTTCTTCCTCACATCCAGCCTGAACTTCCCGTGGCACAGCTTGAGACTGTGTCCTCTTGTTCTGGTCTCTTGTTCTGCTCTGTGTCCTCTTGTTCTGCTCTCTTGTTCTGCTCCCTTCAGGGAGTTTTAGAGGGCAATAAGGTCTTCCCTGAGCCTCCTCTTCTCCAGGCTAAGCAACCCCAGCTCCCTCAGCCTCTCTTCACAGGGCTGTGCTCCAAACCCCTCCCCAGCTTTGTTGCCCTTCTCTGGACACCTTCCAACCACTCAACATCTTTCCTAACCTGAGGGGCCCAGAACTGGACACAGGACTCAAGGTGTGGCCTAAGCAATGCTGAGTCCAGGGGCAGAATGATTTCCCTGCTCCTGCTGGCCACACTGTTCCTGATGCAGGCCAGGATGCCATTTGCCTTCTTGACCACCTGGGCACACTGCTGGCTCATGTTCAGCCTACTATCAACCAGTCTCCCCAGGTCTCTTTCTGCCTGGCTGCTCTCCAGCCACTCTGTCCCCAGCCTGTAGTGCTTGATAAGGTCAGAAGAAGAATAAAGTGCATCAACACTCAAATTCCTTTTAAAGAGTGTGAAATATATGTTTGTGGTTGTGAAAGCAAATTCATTTCCTTTTATGAATCAAGTGAATCACTTCAAAATGTCAGCAATTTAATTTTAACTCTATTTTTTGCCCATTTAATCTGATTCATTCCCAATATCCTCCATATGTGTCTTGTGATATATTGCTTCTTTAGGGTTTTCCTGGGGTGAGTGTGTCTGGTTTCACATGCTGGCAGGAATATAAACTCTCCAGATACAACTATTTACAGTGCAGCCAGCAGTGATGCAGTGCTCCTACAACATGGCATGGAAGCTGACTTGTGCTGCAGCTATTTTTAGCAGCCAGGCTAGAATTCATCCCCTGGAAAGACATCTGAGGCTGAGCTATTCCTTTTGCAAACATAATCTTCAACTAGGGGGAACAAGAGCTCAGCATCCCTGTGCAATTTGTTTATTCCACTAATCTCTGCATGTTGGGAAATTTCAGGGTGCTGAAGTACAACTGCTGCACTTGCAGCCCAGAAAGCCAATCAGGTCCTGGGCTGCAGCAGGGAGAAGTGTGGCCAGCAGGGCAAGGGAGGTGATTCTCCCCCTCTGCTCAGCTCTGGGGAGACCCCACCTGGAGTCCTGCCTCCAGTTCTGGAGCCCCTATTGCAAGAGGGATGTGGAGGTGCTGGAAGGTGTCCAGAGAAGGGCCACGAGGATGATCAGAGGGCTGGAGCACCTCTCCTGTGAGGACAGACTGAAGGAGTTGGGGCTGTTCAGTCTGGAGAAGAGAAGGCTCCCAGGTGACCTCATTGTGGCCTTCCAGTATCTGAAGGGGGCTACAGGAAGGCTGGGGAGGGGACTGCTCAGGATCTCAGGTAGTGATAGGAGTAGGGGGAATGGAATGAAGCTGGAGGTGGGGAGATTGAGGCTGGAGGTGAGGAGGAAGTTCTTCCCCATGAGAGTGGTGAAGCCCTGGAATGGGTTGTCCAGGGAGGTGGTTGGGGCCCTGTCCCCTGGAGGTGTTTAAGCCCAGGCTGGCTGAGGCTGTGGCCAGGCTGATGTAGTGTGAGGTGTCCCTGCCCATGGCAGGGGGGTTGGAAATAGATGATCCTTGTGGTCCCTTCCAACTCTGACTGGTACTATGATACTGTGATTCCCCTGCAGCCTCTGTGTTTTACTTCATGATAGAAAAAAAATCTACTTACACCAAACTACAGCTAGGAACTTCTGCTAGACTGGTTGAAAAGGAATGTGGGATGTGCTTATTACACATTACTAAAGCCAGTTGTAGATTGTTGTATTACTGATAAATGTAATCATAACAATAGCAAACACAATAGTTTAGTTGATTAGATGGTGTTGGGTGATAGGTTGGACTCGATGATCTGAAAGGTCTTTTCCAATCCAGTCCACTCCACTCCTTTCCACTCCACTCCACTAAGGTTTTGATCTCTGAGGTCTTTTCCAAACTTGTTGATTCTATGATTCTATCACTTTGGCCACAACAACCCCATGCAGAGCTACAGGCTGGGGACAGAGTGGCTGGAGAGCAGCCAGGCAGAGAGGGACCTGGGGGTGCTGGTTGAGAGTAGGCTGAACATGAGCCAGCAGTGTGCCCAGTGGCCAAAAAGGCCAATGGCATCCTGGCCTGCATCAGGAACAGTGTGGCCAGCAGGAGCAGGGAAGTCATTGTGCCCCTGGACTCAGCACTGGTTAGGCCACACCTTGAGTCCTGTGTCCAGTTCTGGGCCCCTCAGTTTAGGAAAGAGGTTGAGTTGCTGGAAGGTGTCCAGAGAAGGGCAACAAGCTGGGGAGGGGTTTGGAGCACAGCCCTGTGAGGAGAGGCTGAGGGAGCTGGGGGTTGCTTAGCCTGGAGAAGAGGAGGCTCAGGGGAGACCTTCTTGCTCTTTTCAACTCCCTGAAGGGAGGCTGTAGCCAGGTGGGGGTTGGTCTCTTCTCCCAGGCAACCAGCACCAGAACAAGAGGACACAGTCTCAAGCTGTGCCAGGGGAGGTTTAGGCTGGATTATAGGAAGGAGTTCTTCCCAGAAAGAGAGATTGGCCATTGGGATGTGCTGCCCAGGGAGGTGGTGGAGTCACTGTCCCTGGAGGGTGTTCAAAAAGGGATTAGATGTAGCACTTGGTGCCATGGTTTAGTTAGTCCTGAGGTATCACAGTATCACAGTATCACCAATGTTGGAAGAGACCTCAAAGATCATCAAGTCCAACCTGTCACCACAGACCTCATGACTAAACCATGGCACCAAGTGCCACATCCAGTGCCCTCTTTATACTTTATAGGTGCCTTTTGTTGAGGACCTTTGTCCCAGCTCCAGCCCTTTCACTAGGGGGAATGTATTTCTCTTCTTCCTTACTGCATTCACTGAAGCTCTGTTTAGTGACTCATTCCTTCAAAGCCCAGGAAACTGAATGGGGGATGAAGAAAGCTGATTTTTTTTTTTCCCCCCTCTTGATTTATAAGCAGAAAGAAGGTAAGATGATGAGCCTGTCAGGTGTAAAATTTGGTGGGATCTACTGACCAGAAATCCAGAAACAGTCAGTTGCATTCAGTAGGGAATAACACTTCCTCTGAAGGTGTTACTCTCAAAGAGAAAATATATTCCAGGAAATGTGTCTGCCTGATCTGCTAAAAAGTAAATTCAAAGCAGTTCTTGAAGGAAAATCAACCACAGTATGTCCTCAGTGTTTTGGATGAGGTAGGAAAATGCAGCAATGAAGCAGTGCTGGCCTGTATCAGGAACAGTGTGGCCAGCAGGAGCAGGAGGTCATTGTGCCCCTGGACTCAGCACTGGTTAGGCCACACCTTGAGTCCAGTGTCCAGTTCTGGGCCCCTCAGTTTAGGAATGATGTTGAGTTGCTCCCTGGGCAGCACATTCCAAAGGCCAATCTCTCTTTCTATGAAGAACATCTTCCTAACATCCAGCCTAAACCTCCCCTGGTGCAGCCTGAGACTGTGTCCTCTTGTTCTGGTGCTGCTTGCCTGGGAGAAGAGATCAACCCCCTCCTGGCTACAACCTCTCTTCAGGGAGTTTGAGACAGCAAGAAGGTCTCCCCTGAGCCTCCTCTTCTCCAGGCTAAGCAACCCCAGCTCCCTCAGCCTCTCCTCACAGGGCTGTGCTCAAGGCCTCTCCCCAGCCTTGTTGTCCTTCTCTGGACACCTTCAAGTGTCTTGATGTCCTTCTTAAACTGAGGGGCCCAGAACTGGACAATCTTCCTGGTGGGGCTCTGTTTTCCTAGTATCCTCAGTTTAAACATAGTATCATAGTATCAGTGAGGGTTGGAAGGGACCACAAGGATCAGCTAGTTCCAACCCCCCTGCCATGGGCAGGGACACCCCACACTACTTCAGCCTGGCCAGAGCCTCATCCAGCCTGGGCTTAAACACCTCCAGGGATGGGGCCTCAACCACCTCCCTGGACAACCCATTCCAGGGCTTCACCACTCTCATGGGGAAGAACTTCCTCCTCACCTCCAGCCTCAATCTCCCCACCTCCAGCTTCATTCCATTCCCCCTAGTCCTAGCACTCCCTGAGATCCTGAGCAGTCCCTCCCCAGCCTTCCTGTAGGCCCCCTTCAGATACTGGAAGGCCACAATGAGGTCACCTGGGAGCCTTCTCTTCTCCAGACTGAACAGCCCCAAGTCCTTCAGTCTGTCCTCACAGGAGAGGTGCTCCAGCCCTCTGCTCATCCTCCTGGCCCTTCTCTGGACACCTTCCAGCACCTCCAGATCCCTCTTGCAATAGGGGCTCCAGAACTGGAGGCAGGACTCCAGGTGGGGTCTCCCCAGAGCTGAGCAGAGGGGGAGAATCACCTCCCTTGCCCTGCTGGCCACACTTCTCCTGATGCAGCCCAGGATCTGATTGGCTTTGCGGGCTGCAAGTGCAGACTGAGAGCTCCTGTTGAGCTTCTCCTCCACCAGCACCCCCAAGTCTCTCTCCTCAGGGCTGCTTTCCAGCCAGTCCCTGCCCAGCCTGCATTTGTGCCTGGGATTGCCTCCACCCAGCTGCAGGACCCTGCCCTTGGTCTTGTTGAACCTCCTGAGGTTGGCTTGTGCCCACCTCTCCCAGCCTGTCCAGGTCCCTCTGGATGGCCTCCCTTCCCTCCAGCCTGTCTGCTGCAACACACAGCTTGGTGTCATCAGCAAACTTGCACCCCAACCACCTCCCTGGACAGCCCATTCCAGGGCTTCACCTCTCCTGTCTTCCCAGTGTTCTCTTTCATGGTGCTTTGAGACTGTAATGCCTTTCCTGTGCTTATCTGCAATGCTGGGCAGGGATTGAAGTATTGAACAGTCTGAAGTGCTGCTGAAAGCTGACCATCATCTAGCTGGTTGACTGGATTCTCTGTGAGCATTTTTTGCTATCCAAAAACTTCCTTGCTCTCACATTTTCACCTTGAACGAGCCTGAGTTGCCTTTTGTGTGTGTGTGTGTGTCTGTGTGTATTCCTCTGCCTGCATTTTGAATCCTTCTCCCCCGCCCCCTGCCTCCGCAGGGCTAAATCCAGCGAGACTTCAAAACATATGAAATCCTTTTTCTCTCTTTACCTACACTTGGTAATAAAACCTATAATTATGGTTGGCATGTGAAGAAAGAACCAGAAAGCCTGAGCTCTCGTACAGGAAACCTTTTTGCTTCTGTAAACCAATAGTGAGATGATTTTTGCCACCAAATGTCTGTAGAGGGTAGGCAGGTGTGCATTTGTTCTGTCAGTCCGTGGTGCTGAGCAGTGGTGCCCAACACTGGGCTTGTGTAGTTGTGACAGAGAATAGAGAATAGAATTAACCAGGTTGGAAGAGATCATGGAGTCCAACCTAGCACCCAACACCATCTAATCAACTAAACCATGGCACCAAGTGCCTCATCCAGTCGCTTCTTAAACTTCTCCAGTGATGGTGACTCCACCACCTCCCTGGGCAGCACATTCCAATGGCCAATCTCTCTTGCTGGGAAGAACTTCTTCCTAACATCCAGCCTAAACCTCCCCTGGCACAGCTTGAGACTGTGTCCTCTTGTTCTGGTGCTGCTTGCCTGGGAGAAGAGACCAACCCCCACCTGGCTACAACCTCCCTTCAGGGAGTTGGAGACAGCAAGAAGGTCTCCCCTGAGCCTCCTCTTCTCCAGGCTAAGCAACCCCAGCTCCCTCAGCCTCTCCTCACAGGGCTGTGCTCAAGGCCTCTCCCCAGCTTTGTTGCCCTTCTCTGGACACATTCAAGTGTCTCAATGTCCTTCTTAAACTGAGGGGCCCAGAACTGGACACAGGACTCCAGGTGTGGCCTGAGCAGTCCTGGGACACAATGACTTCCC